>NC_012871.2:39800415-39952614 GCF_000003195.3 Sorghum bicolor
TCGATTACTTAAGACTTAAGTGCAGGTACTAAGCTCCATGACACTTCACTCTAATCTGGAAGAATTTTTATATAAAAGCATGTGTGGCTGTCAGGAAAGAAAACATCGAAGCAACTCCTGATCCATCTGAGTTTAGCTGTTTGCTCAGCGACGAGCAAAGGGTAAGCTTGGGGGAGTTTGTTGACGGTCCTTAAGTACTAAATTTAACCATCAAATAAACATGGAAAAGGATCAATATGCACCAAACATCTAGAATTAGGGTTTTATCTAACAAAATTCCACGAGCTTTGGTGTTTATCTATTTCTGCAGGGGGTTATCAGAAAATATGGAGAGAAGGCCCACATGTCATGTTTACAACAAGATAATTACGTGCTGCGGAATTTTCCTCAATCTAGAAGAGTCCAGAAGCCACGGGAACGAACGGGAGACCGAACGAGCTCGGGGGCAGGGCGCCCGCCCTAGGTTGGACTCCAATCAGAAATCTTTTTAGGGAGCAAGCTCCACCGACCTAAAGGATCAAGGAAAACCGTGCGATCAATGTCGGTTTGATCCGACGGCCCAAATTCACTTGAAAGGACTATATAACCAAGGCCTCTCCACCCCTGGGGAAGAGAAGAGAAGAGGAGAAATCATTATCAGAGGTAGCCATCAAAGTTAGGGTTTAGAGCTTCTCTCCCACAGAGAATTAGAATTAGCTACTCCCTAATTCTTCAACTATAGAGGATTGATTAGACAGCAATTAGAGAAGTAGAGCACTACGCTCTAGATTCGGATCTTCGGTAATAAAGATTGGTATTATTCATATCTTTCTCTAATACTTTGTTCTAATTACATTATGTCTCTATTTATTATGCTCTTATTTTGCTCTAGTTCTATATTTGATATAGTTATGATTGATAATGAGTTTATGTATAAGTTTGCAAAGCACTTAGCTCTTGACTCGAGGGAGTTAAGTGGTAGATCACATGTGGGCATGGTGCTTAGATGTTATTTACCTGCAAATGTATCCTATTGGCCGGGTCGTGTGGTAGTTCGCGATAGTGACAGCTTCGTTGATTCTTATATAGTCCACCCTCCGTCGATAGGACAGGCAGAATTTGTATTGCGGAGTAAGTCTTACGATGTTATGATTTACTTTAGCAATGTTCCTTATACATGAATGAAGAGTCTTTTATGCTATACATGATCTTGTAGATAACTAGAGTAGATTGTGACTTAGTAGATAGTAAATAACTTAGAATCCATTCTCTAGCTAATCTGACGTCACCTACATATATGAGGAGTAGTCTATTTTCTAATCGCTGTGTTATTTACCCATGAACTTATAATTCATTATCATTATCTTTATGGTTTACCCCCTGCCAAAGTAAGTGACTGTGTGACGAGTTTCTCATTAGTAATCATGTTCTTGCAAGTTTATCTCTAGTCTATGCCTTGATAGATTTTGTCCTTATCTTAATTTCATCCCTTGTTCTCTTAAGCAAAATTATAAATAACGATACCTAGAATACTTATCCTGGTGAAATGCTACAATGAGGTGTTTTATTTGTGCGCTTGCGGATAGAATAGATTATTTTCTAGAGAGCCTTTACATTTATAAATACCTTTGTACGCTCTGGCACCATGCTGGGGATGACAACCTAGTATGTAAGTGGTGTTAGCTAGTGTCAACACTATTCATCAAAGTCAAAGGCTTATAGAGTCTTTAATCATGCCACAAACATGGTTGAAGAAACATTTGATGTCGAATTTGATGAAACCAATGGCTCCCAAGGAGCAAGTGATAATCTTGATGATGTAGGTGATGAACCATTTAGGGAAGCCATGAAGAACATCCAGTGGGAGACATCAAGCCCAAAGAGGATGATGATGAGGTGCAAATCATCAATGACCCATCCTCCTCGCATGTTCCACAAGATGATGACAAGGACATGAGGGATGCACGTCAAGACACACAAGTCACTCATGAACAAGCAGTGGCACAAGCACATGATGCTAATGCTCCCCAACCGACTCCTCAAGTGGTGCAAATAAGATCATCACATCTCCTTCAAGATCACTCTCAAGATCTCATCATCGGGAGTCCAACACATGGTGTTACTACTCATTCTAAACATGCTTTATTTATTGAGCATCACGCTTTTGTGTCGCTTGAAGATGAACCCGAAACCATAGAGGAAGCTCTTTGAGATGTGGATTGGATCATCGCCATGCAAGAAGAGTTGAACAACTCCTCTTGTAATCAAGTTTGGACCCTTGAAGAGTGACCTAAAGATGCAAGGGTGATAGGAACAGAGTGGGTCTTCCGGAACAAGAAAGATGATCAAGGCAAGGTGGTGCGCAACAAGGCAAGGCTCATGGTGAAAGGCTTTGCACAAGTGGAAGGTCTTGACTTCGGTGAAACTTTTGCACCCATGGCAAGACTTGAAGCTATACATATCCTTCTTGCATATGCTTCTAACCACAACATAAAGATATTTCAAATAGATGTGAAAAGTGCCTTTCTAAATGGCTATATTAATGAACTTGTCTATGTTGAGCAACCCCCCAGTTTTGAAGATCCTAGGTACCCCAAGCATGTCTACCGGTTGTCCAAGGTGCTCTATGGTCTCAAACAAGCTCCTATAGCATGGTATGAGAGGCTAAGGGACATTTTTATTGCAAAGGGCTTCTAGATTGGGAAGGTCGACATGACACTATTCACCAAGAACATGAATGGGGAAATCTTCATTTGCCATGTTTATGTTGATGATATTATTTTTGGCTCCACTAATGAAGATTTTTGCAAGGAATTTGGTGATTTGATGTCCAAGGAGTTTGAGATGTCCATGATTGGCAAGCTATCCTTCTTCCTTGGGTTCCAAGTCAAGCAAATGAAGAAAGGAGTCTTCATCTCTCAAGAGAAGTACACTCAAGATCTTCTCAAGAGGTTCAAGATGATGGATTGCAAGCCAATCAAGGCTCCCATGGCATCAAATGGGCAACTCAACTTGGATGAGGGAGGTAACCCGATTGACAAAACTCTCTATCGTTCCATGATAGGAAGATTACTTTATCTCACCGCATCTAGGCCCGATATCATGTTTAGTGTGTGTATGTATGCTAGATATCGAGCTATGCCTATGGAATCTCACTTGATTGCCGTCAAAAGAATTCTTAGGTACACACCCTACCTAGGCTTGTGGTATCCTAAAGGTGCAAGATTCCAACTTGTAGGCTATTCTGATTTGGATTATGCCAGGTGCCACATTGATAGAAAGAGCACATCCAGAGGGTGCCATTTCCTAGGTAGATCACTAGTATCTTGGATGTCATATAAACAAAATAGTGTTCCTTTGTCAACAGCCAAAGCGGAATACATTGCCTCCGATGCTTGTTGTGCACAAATAAATTACATGAAACAAACTTTGTTAGACTATGGAGTAGTTCTAGCTAAAGTACCTTTGTTGTGTGATAATGAAAGTGCCGTAAAACTTGCAAACAACCTGGTCCAACACACCCGCACTAAGCACATAGACATCCATCATCACTTCCTTAGAGATAATGTTGCCAAGGGTGACATATCACTAGAGAATGTGGGCACGGATAATCAATAGGCAAACATCTTCACAAAACCACTAGATGAAGCTAGGTTTTATATGTTGCGAAATGAACTCAATGTGTTTGGTCTCTCTAACTTCACTAAAAATGAGTTTGCATGTTGTTCTTGTACATAACATTTGTATCATATGTCATGCTAAACTAAATTCCAAAAAGATTGTGTGTAGGGCTTGTCTATCATGGTTAAGATAACCACCCATAAAGCGAGTGAAAAAACTTAACATTCGATCAAACTTGACAAGCATAGGTTAACTTTCAAGTATTGCATTGCATTGCATAGCATATGCATGTTTGTTGCTTAGTCGTTTCTTTTTGGTTAAGCTTTGAGCATCCGCTGTGTTCGTCCATTGATAGGGGGAGCATTCAACGCTCATCTTGGTTAAGACCCGTTGCCAATGGCCACATGATGACTCCTTGGAGTTTTCTATCGCCTATCTTCATAAAAACTACATAGCCTATGGTTAATTTTTGTGAAAATTTGAGGGTTTGAGAGAGGTCACTCATACCAGTTCCAATTGGTGTCTCTTCTTTGTGTTGGAACTTGGTTAAGTGAAGGTGCTATGAAGTCGCATTGAAATTCTAAGGCTGGTGGTGCACCGTACTACAGCGGACGCTGCGCTCGACGCGCCCTATGCGTCTGGTGAGTGCTTCCTACTGAGGTGCATACATCAGACCCACACACAATATCGTGAGCAAGTCTGGTGCTGTGCGTGTGGTGTGCCCTGCAGAAGTGCTTCTGGCATCGGACGCAAGGTGAGTGTCCGGTGGCCCACGTTCCGTGATCCTGTGTAAATTCCAAACTCTCTCTGTATGGGTCCAGTGAGCACCGGACGCGTCTGGTGCCCACTTAAGCGCGTCCGGTGTGACCACGCGAGGACGTATAAATTCAGATCCAACTAGAATTGAGGGCATGTTCTTTTCTTCATGTTCACCTTCTCGCTAAGTACGCGCCACCATTCTTCATCACCACCACCGACACCTGAGTTGCGCCATCGCGCTGCTGCTTTCCTCGTGCGCCTAGACTCGCCTCCAACGTCGTTGCACTCCTTGTCTTAATGAGCACAGCCAACACCCTTCTTCCTCACGCAGTTAGGGTTTGGGGTGAGTTTCTATTTTCACACACGCCAGGTGTTTGACAAAATTCTCGAACCGTTTGAAACATCATTTTTGATGTCATTTATGTTCGATTCTCCTTTGCAGTGCCTTGCTGTGTGATTTGTTGTGTCCTATGGTCATCAGATCTCATCTTTTCACCAGGATCGTCTCTGACCTAGTAAGCCAATTCCTTCTTGAACTCTTACCTTATGCTTGCTTCCATTAGGGTTTCGCTTCTCTAGATGTAATAGTTTCTTATATATATACCATATATTCCATCTATTGTAGCGAGTGAGTCGCGTTTGGACCGATTGTCATTGATAGTTGAACTCGGGGCCAAGCCTGCAAGTATGGATTGAGGCCAAGCCTCACAAGTGTTAGTTCGTCATATATTGAGCAGTTTGGTAATTTTGATCTGAGATTTTGCAATGGCACATTGTAAGAACGTGGGTGGTGCTCCAATAGGTGCCTCAGGGGGTGATGGGGGTGATGATGGACCCCATCATCTCACAACTGCTGAGAAGGGCAAGAAGGTAGTCAGCAAGAAGACGAAGATCACTAACAAGGAAACTGAGACAGCCAGGGCAGTTATAGCTATAGCCGAGGCTAGTGGTCGTAGAGGGACTCTTAGGATTGGGACTGAGCTCTCATCTGCCTAAAGGTGTGCTATTCTTCAGTTGGAGCAGTAGCACGGTTCTCCCCTAGGCATAGTTACCATTGGAGGATGTCAGGTCCACATTTCAGAGAGGGAGTCTGGCACAGAGAATCAGGGGTCCTCACAGCTAGAGGAGCAGCTAGAGGTGCAGCGACTCAGGCAGTCGACTCATGCTCGTACTCAGCCACCTCCAGGCCTACACGCAGTGCCAGTCTCAGCCACCACGTAGCTCCTCACCGCCACCAGCGCTACTAGCTCATCACCTAAACTACACTAGAGATGCCACATGACAGGTCCAGGAGTTGAGGTTTGTTGCTTTTTCCACTTGGTTTCTTGCTACAAATGATGAGAGAGTGCATTCCAGGTTTTACACAGTTTTGTAGGAGGATACATATGTGGCTTATGTAAACAATGAGGCGCAGATCAAAGAGCAGATGGTTGTTGACCTTGAGTACTTGACCAACATTACTAGATAGGATATCATTCCCTACTTGACCTATCTTTCTGGTCTTGTTGGATTGATACGTTGAGGACTAGCTCACAGAGTTCTATGCCACAATCTGGACTGCCCCTGATCATAGCTTTATTGATTATGCACTAGCAAGTACAGACTATAGAGTGATAGCTCAACATGCCAGAGAGACATTGGGGCTTCGAGAGTCAGAGATGAGGATTCACGAGCTATGCTACTTTAGGGATTGAGCCCCCTCGTCGCCCTCACAGTGGTTTGCTTCCTTCAGTGGAGTTTGTTGCTCCATCCTTGGATTCTTGATGTAGTGATGAGGAAGACTTTGTTGCCCAGGCTAGGTTTTTGTGTGCGCTTCACTCACATTCAGTAGTAGTTGGTTGCTAACCTAGTCTCATAGAGGGAATTTGACATTTGGGTTTTCATGGTCTCTAAGATTGAGGACACTATTGTTGAGAGGTTCAAGGGCCATCATCAGCTCCCCTATGCACATTGGCTCAAATTCTTGATTCTTCGGGCAAAAGCTACAAAGTCTCTGCCAGCCACCTCCACTAGAGTTGAGACACACATGGAGACTGAGATAGGCTAGCAGACATCTATAGAGCCTATAGAGCCGACCCAGACCGCTTCACCTACACATGATGATACTGAGGGTCTGGCAGATGTTCAGCCCACCACAACTTCCCAACGATCGACTGGTGAGGTTTTAGATGGTGTCTTGGCTCAGTTTGAGTCCATTCCTTGTGGCTCATCCGCTCCGCCTCCACCGACTAACCCTTAGACTTTTGGCGCTTGATGCCAAAGGGGGAGTGGGAGCGAGTATGATAGATTTAGGGAGCTTTGTGAGTTGGTATTTTGGTTCTTTGTGTGATACTTCATGCATCATCTATACTCTAATTTCATATGAGCCACATGTTTCTCCTATTGCACTCGACTCACGTCTTTTGACGTAGGATGTTAGCTTGGTTGATATAAGCATGACTAATCTTTTTGTTATCATGATCACATGCTTATATAAACCAAGTTGTTTGAAAACCTCACTCTCTTTCACATACTCAAGGTTGTTGTCATCAATCACCAAAATGGGGAGATTGAAAGCAAGGCCCCTAGTGAGTTCTCGTGATTAATGATAATGTTAATTACTATAACTAATATGTGCTTTGCAGCGACAATTTGATTGAGTGAGGTCATGGTATTGGTGATTGATGGACTTTTATGTTTGTGCCAACTTGTTGATGGAAATCGTTTTGGTTTCTAAAGGATGGTGGACATCATTAAGATTAGACTAGGTCTAAGTACCATTTGGAGTTGAAGAGTGCTTAGAGTAGTCTAGGACTTTGTTTTTCCTTTGACCGTACTATTAAGGGGGCCAATAAACGGGTAGCTTAACCTAGGCAAGGCTTTAGGTTGAGGTGTGGTGCACACTGTTGGCAATTCTTAACACAATCACCAAAAGTAGACACAAAGTCTAGTCCCTGGTAATGGTGCTAGAAATGCTTAATGACACTTCTTAGTAATATTAAGACAGGACAGAGGTTAACTACTATACTTGAAGCATCGGGTTGGTAGTTCTTGGCTACACCTAAGGTGAGGCTAGAGTTGGCTAGTCTACACTAATGCCTAGCGGGGTTGTCAATCTTGACACTAATAGGGCCAACTGGTGTGATTGCAATCTACCTAGTTAAATGGGATCTGCAAGCGCATAGAACTATCGTGTGTAGCACTTTGCTTGGTGAGTAACTAGGTTTTGATTTATAATTTCAACAAAGGAAGGCTAGGGTGATGTGATCATGTTGGGCAAGAATGAATAATCGAAGCTAGGAATGGTAAATGAATGGGTAAAGGATAACCAAACTAATCTATGAACTAACCTAGATAAATAAGAGTGGTAGCAGATTTAGGGGACCCAATAAAAGGATAGTGTTGACGGTCCTTAAGTACCAAATATAATCATCAAATAAATAAAGAAAAGGATCCAAATGCAACCAACACCCAGACCTAGGGTTTTATCTGACAGAATTCCACGAGTTTTGGTGTTTGTCTATTTCTGCAGGGGGTTATCAGAAAATACGGAAGAAAGGCACACACATCGGGTTTACATAGAGATATTAACGTGGCGCGCAATTTTCTATCATCTAGAATACTCCAGAAGCCACGGGAACAAAGCGAAAGCCGAGAGGGCTCAGGGACAGGGCGCCCGCCTAGGTCCTTAGGGCGCCCGCCCACCTATTTCGGCCAATCACGTTCAACTTCGCGGATTATGCTCCACCGACCTAAAGGATCAAGAATAACCGTTCAATCAATGTCGGTTTGATCCGACGGCCCAGATTCACATGAGGGGTCTATATAACCAGACCCCCTGGCCCCTAGAGGAGGCACCCCTTGATCATTACTCATTATTCATAGACAGAGCAAAAGCTAGGGTTTGGAGATGAGAGCTCTCCTCTCTTCTCTAAACTAGAGTAGATCTAGATAGTAGCGAGATGGAGAGCGAGAGAGGATTGGAGGAGAGGCCGCCTGTCGGTTCTTCCTCCGGTTGTACTTCGTCATGATCAAGCTCTAATCAAGCTTGCTCATGGGATGACTCTGGTAATCTACTTCTAATTCATTATGCAATTACTAATTATGTATGTTATGGTTCACAACTCTTTTGAGTACTTCTAATCTATAGGACGCTATAGGTGAGAGTTGTAGTATAGGTGTAAGCGTGGTGCTTAGACCTAGATTACATGTGGATATCCCCTGTCTAGCTGGATCGTGTGGTAGGCCGCGTAGGTGACAGTTACGTTGGTCCCCTGTAGTCCACCTCTTGTTAGCAAGACGGGTAGGGTTTATCGGCCTATGGATAAGCATCCTTTGTGTTGTATTCTTATCACGTGGTTCGTCCCAGACATAGACATACCCCTTTGAAGTAGAGAAATCATAGTTATCCTCTCTATTCTGCTACCATCGCCCATATATTATATTGCTCTACTCTCTATTCCCATATTATCACCCATTGTTATCTTACCTTTAATATTGTTCTTATTCAATTCTACTATCTTTCCTATTTACACCTACCTATCTATCTAGGTTAAGTTAGATTGTAGTTGGTTCTCCCGTTTCCCTGTGGATACGATAAAACCTTTAATCGGGTAAAAGCTACAACGGTATCCGTGCACTTGTGGATTTATCTGTGTGCGTATAAATACCATAGTACACTCTAGTGCCATGCTGGGGATGACAGCCTAGTATTCAAGTGGTGTTAGCAAGTGTCAACAGATAGCACTAGTTATTCAAGTCAAGCAAAGAGGCGTACCCATCCTGAACCTTAGGCACGAAGCACAACGACCCTTACATTTTAAGAACTAGACCGAACATGGGGGAATACATAGGCAATCAGGGCTGTGACCACCTGGTGCTACCCAAGCTATCTGTGGGTCTAGCCGTATATGAATGTACGCCTATAGCCTAAGCACCATGCTTATTATATACTCCTGAAAGAGCATCTAGGCCACTAATGATTTTGGTGATTAATGACAATGTTGATTACTATGACTAACGTGTGTTTTGCAGAGGCAAAGTCATTAGTGAGGTCATGGTAATAGGTACTCGATGAACAGGGATGTACATGCCTACTTAATAGTGGAAATCGTTTTGGTTTTCAAAGGATAGATGGACATCATCAAGACTAGACTAGGTCTAAGTGCCATATGGTGAAGAAGGGCACTTAGAGTAATTTAGGACTTTGTTTTCCTTTGACCATACTATTAAGAGGGGCTTTGATCTATTAGCTTGACTTAGACAAGGGTTTAGGTTTAGGTGTGGTGCACACTTGGTAAACCTAGCACTAGGCAGCTCAGAGTTAGTCCTTAGATCGAGAGGAACCAACTTCGTTTTGGAATGGTCACGTTTCGACGAAGTTAGGGTGCCTAAGTATGCACCGGACGCTCTGTGAGTGCGTCAGGTGAGATCCTTAGCCGTTGGAGGGTTTCGGTGCTTAGGGTTAGGCACCGGACGCTGGCACCGGACTCACCGGGCAGCGTCCGGTCCCATACCTAGGGAGGTTGTAAACCTGCCCTGAGCACTGGACGCACCGGGTAGCGTCCGGTCTTAAACTTAGGGAGTTTGTCAACCTCCCCGGAGCACCGGACGGTGCCACCGGATGCTGGGAAGTAGCGTCCCATGACCTGTTAGACCAAGTACAGTTAGCCGTTGAAGCGTCACCGGACGCTCGGTGCATAGCGTCCGGTGCAACATCCACAGCGTCCGGTAACCCCGTTTTCAATGGAAAACGGTTGGCTGACCTTTGGACTTCGTGGGGTGTATTTATACTCCTCCACCTCGTCCATGAGAGCTCTCTTGCCCATTCCAAAAGAAATGTGTAGCTTTCCAGTATGACCTTCATAAAGGAGTCTTCTCAAAGGTTGTCCTATCAATAGGTCAAAGTCCCATGTATCAAAGATATAAAAGTTCAAATGAACCATGGAGCCTTCTACCGTAAGAGGTAGGACATTTATAATTCCAAGACTGGGGACTAATCGTCCCGAAGATTCCTTTATGACCTTTGTTGTGGGGGTTAAGATAAGATTTTTAAATAGTTTAAGTGCAAAGGATTCAGACATAATGTTGATCCCCACAACAGGATTATAAAGGGCATTAAATCGATCAGAATTATAAGCACAGCGTATAGTTATAGAGGGTGTGTCCAAACAGATCACATCAGAGGAAAGCTCTGATTCCTCCAACCATTCGCTACTCATGACTGAGATAAGCTCTCTCAATTGATATTCACTTGGTAAATAAATGCTAAATTGGCCGTTTTGGGGTTTGTCAATAGAATGGTAGTTTGAAATATTTCCAAAATCGGCAAAAAGATCGGATTCTATATCCAACATGAAGTCCGGTAGTGGAATTTCTTCATCTTGAGGCTCAGAACTTGGGATAGCTAAAGTAGATGAAGAATTTGGCAGAGTGTCTACTTCGGCTTCGTAGGTTTCATCATGAAGGGTATTATCCATCTCAGCTTCTAGGATTCTATCTAGGATCACTCTTGCTTCATCAGCAGGGATGCGAAAGAAAGAACCTCTAGACATTGTGTGTAGCATTTGTTTGTGATTTCTATGAAGACCTCGAAAAAAGTGAAATAAAAGAACAGGGTCTTCAAGATTAAGGTTTGGACCAGATTCTAAAAGATCAGAAAAACGTTTCCAGAATTTTCCCAAAGTTTCATTATCTTTTTGTTTAAAAGATAGGACTTCGAGTCTAAGGTCGGCTATACTGTCAAGGGAATAGAAATCTAGACAAAAGTTGGCTCGTAAAACTCCCCATTCACCTTGTTGTTGACTTACCTTCTGACTGTACCATTGTCTAGCTTCTCCCCTTAGAGAAAAAGGAAAAAGCTTCCAACGTAAAGTCTTATCAGAAATGCCTTCAATGCGAAGACAATCACATGTTTGCTCAAAATCTCTAATATGAAGGTAAGGGTTTTCGTCTTCCTTTCTCGAAAAAGATAGGTTTTGAATCATGGCAATCAACCTAGAAATTAACTTATACTAGGGTGTTTGGATAGGCTGTGATGATTCCCATGGTAAAAGGTTAGTTGCTAAAGGGATTGCAGACTCATGGATCGATTTAGAATTTTGGTTTTCCAAAAGGTAAGAATAAAGAAAATAAATAAAGGATATAAAAGATAAGAAAAGATAAAAGTATAGATACAAGCTAATAGTAAGACACAGGTTATCTCAGCAACCGTCTTTCTCCCCGGCAACGGCGCCAGAAATGCTTGTTGATATTTGGGAACGCAATAAGGAATTGATCCGCAAGCGCACGGATATCGGTGAGCACTTCACCCGGGAAATTATCCAGAGTATCGTATTTATTTTTTTACCACTAGGAGAAAGAGTGCATCTGACTAACCGGTCTATTACTACTAACCTTTAGGCACAAAGAATGTCTTTCGATGTGAGTGATAAATAGAGAAGACTGCAATCGTAGTCTCCTTCTAACCTTGGTAAGGATGATCTACTGTTCTAATGGGGAGGCTAACGGAATCTAGACACCACAAAGGATGTTCGACCCGTACCTATAAACCCTATCCTTCCTGCTAACGAGATGTGATCTACAAAGGTAGCTCGGAATTGTCACGTTCCTCACTACTACCACGGTCCAGCTAGTCAGGGAATATCTATGAGTACCCCAGCCTAAACACCACGTTTACGCCAGCAATGATTACTCTAAACTCTACGCGAAGAGATTAAAGTAAACTCATAAACCATAAGAACAATAAAATAAGAACTTACTAGAATTTAGAAGTCGAATTACTGAAGAATCCTAGGAGCAAGCTTCGGGTTAGGAGAACTTGATCCCGCAGGTACAAGCTTGGAGTAGACACCGACAGGCCGAACTTCCTCCACTCTACACCTCCACTCTATCTCTCTCAATCTAGTAGAAACTAGAAGATCTATTTCTACCTTACATTGATTGCTAAGCCTAAAAAGAAATATTAATTAGAGAAGAGGTTTTCCTTCGAGGGCACCCCTCAGTCTCTATGATAATTTCTTCATGTCTTCTCCAAGGGCCAGGGGGGCCTTGCTTATATAGTCCTGCCCTTCTATGCGTTTTTGGGTCGATAGCTGAGGTGGTACTATGTTTTTCTTGATCCAATAGGTCTGTGGAATATCCCGAACGAAAGAGTCCTGATTTGGCTCCAGCAGGGGGGCGGGCGCCCAGGCTACCAGGGCGGGCGCCCTGGGCCTGGCCCAGTTTTGCCTCTGCTTCGGTCTCGTGGCTTCTGGAGTCTTCTAGATGATGTAAAATTGCGCGGTGCGTTGATATCTCTATGTAATCCCGACATGTGGGCCTTTCTTCCTTATTTCCTGATAACCCCCTGCAGAAACAGATAAACAACAAAACTCGTGGAATTCTGTTAGATCAAACCCTAATTATAGGTGTTGTTTGCATATTGGTCCTTTCTCTTGTTTATTTGATAATTAAAATTGATACTTAAGAACCGTCAACAAATACCCCCATACTTAGGCTTTTACTCGTCCTCGAGAAAAGGATGGTTAAGAAAAATATCTGGGGTAAAACATTTAAAGCATTCTCTTTATATAATTGCAGGGTGTTAAAATTCCACTGTGTACCATAGTCAGGGATGTTTATGGTTAAGAGTAAAGATCCTTTCTTCTCAATCCTGTCACTTGGAGATTTTGTTATATTTTTTAAAGAAAGTTAGCATACCTTTTTATCCTCATCGGTTCTCTCAGATCACTCATTATCTTTTATATATCTCACTGAGGCTGTTTTATTTTTTTGCAAAAATTCTCAAGCATACTTACTTTGCATTTATTGTCTGATCAAAACGGGATCCGAGGAGGGGAATGTCATACTCTTAGATCAAAGACTTTGGAAATTAAAAACTTTGTCAACTCTTGCTGGCATATTGCTTATTAGAGGGACCATGGGCTATCATTTTTTTTCCTCTTTTTTTTTAGAGTGGATACCGAGGTACCCCTAATTCTACTGCCGGACACTTGTCCATTTTTTCTGCGAGGTTGTCGAGCACTTGCTCCTTTTTATTTCCTCGAAATATTTTTATTTTTTTTGCATAGCCCATGCCTCTAATGCAATAATACTTCGGAAGAGTGAATCTTTCTGAAATAATGTCTTGATCTTAGGAGCATGATAAATCTCTCAACAAGGGTCTAACTCATTTTGAACAAACTCAATACAGAGTAGATAGCTTTATAATCAACATTAATATTTTTATTTTTATCAGGCATATAAAACACTGAGGATGGTAGCTAGAATTTTGAATATTTTTGAAATAAATTCTCCAAGCAACAATGATATCAAGAATAAGAAACTCATACTCTACCATCACATATTCCATATTGACTTGAGTAACACAGGGTTTTAAAATGATTTTATAATAATTGCAAGTTTTCAGGAAATATCACATATTGAGATTAATCAAGATTAGAAATATTTTAATCTTTTTATTTTATCATGTCGGAAACAGTAATCTGCATAATCCAAAATAAATGTATGTATGAAATAAAGTGTGCATAGTGTGTACCTGAATCGTGGAGTGGTGTAGTCGGAGTGTGTTTGGCATGTTAAGGGATCTCCCCCATACTTGTTTTCTGCTTTCTTGCACAAAAATAAAGTAGAGACACACAAGACATAATAATAATAGTAATACTCTTTATTGATCTTGAGGCATTTAGTACAATAGACTGATAACAAACTGATAGCAAACTGATAATAATAGTAAACTGATGATAATAGTAAACCTAAACCGAATTTAAAGATAAATGACTAAGATGCATTGCCTCAAGGTCTAATCTAGATAACTTAACGGCGCTCTAATTCCTTGATCTTCTTGTTGGCACTGGCAAGATCCTGCCTAAGGCCTAATATAACGGTGTTGTGGTTAGAGAGCTGCCTAGTGAGGGAATTACTCGAGGACAGGAGGTCTATGATAACTCTATCTAGCCTGCGAACTTCCTCATCAATATCCATTATAGTCTTGCGACGCTTGGGAGGTTTCTCAAAAGCATTGAGAGAGTGCTTCGGGGCTGCCTTTGGAGGGATGAAACGGACTTTGGATGCTCTAATCCCTTCAAAGTAAGGCCTTTCCTCCTCCGTAGTGTAGCGAACGCTGCTGATCTCGCCGCTCCGGTTGGTCTTGACTCCAACGACCCTCTCATTGGGTCTAGGTGGAAGGATCCTTGTGCCGATTGGAACCTTGATAGTGGTCTTCGTCTTGGATGATGGTCCTTTGAGGAGTAGGGGTTGTGGTGGTGCGGTGAGAACTGGTTGAGCATGGTAAGATTGGGCGGAGATGCGTTGGCGTAATGGCATGGCTTCTAGTTGTCGCTCTGTGTTGGCCGGGATGAGAGCACGGGCATCGGGGTCTTCCACTGGCTCCATGTTGAGGTTGAAGGGGACAACTTCCCAATCATCGTGGTACTTGTTAACGGTTCTTAAGTATCAATTTTAATTATCAAATAAACAAGAGAAAGGACCAATATGCAACCATCACCTAGAATTAGGGTTTGATGTGACAGAATTCCACGAGTTTTGTTGTTTATCTATTTCTGCAGGGGGTTATCAGGAAATAAGGAAGAAAGGCCCACATGTCGGGATTACATAGAGATATCAACGCACCGTGCAATTTTACATCATCTAGAAGACTCTAGAAGCCACGAGACTGAAGCGGAGGCAAAACTGGGCCAGGCCCAGGGCGCCCGCCCTGGAAGCCTGGGCGCCCGCCCCCCTATTGGAGCCAATTCAGGACTCCTTCGCTCGGGATATTCCACCGACCTATTGGATCAAGAAAAACATAGTACCACCTCGGCTATCGACCCAAAAACGCATAGAAGGGGAGGACTATATAAGCGAGGCCCCCCTGGCCCCTGGAAGACATGAAGAAATTATCATAGAGACTGAGGGGTGCCCTCGAAGGAAAACCTCTTCTCTAATTAATATTTCTTTTTAGGCTTAGCAATCAATGTAAGGTAGAAATAGATCTTCTAGTTTCTACTAGATTGAGAGAGATAGAGTGGAGGTGTTGAGTGGAGGAAGCCCGGCCTGTCGGTGTCTACTCCAAGCTTGTACCTGCGGGATCAAGTTCTCCTAACCCGAAGCTTGCTCCTAGGATTCTTCAGTAATTCGACTTCTAAATTCTAGTAAGTTCTTGTTTTATTGTTCTTATGGTTTATAAGTTTACTTTAATCTCTTCGCGTAGAGTTTAGAGTAATCATTGCTGGCATAAACGTGGTGTTTAGGCTGGGGTACTCATAGATATTCCCTGACTAGCTGGACCGTGGTAGTAGTGAGGAACGTGACATTTCCGAGCTACCTTTGTAGATCACATCTCGTTAGCAGGAAGGATAGGGTTTATAGGTGCGGGTTGAACATCCTTTGTGGTGTCTAGATTCCGTTAGCCTCCCCATTAGAACAGTAGATCATCCTTACCAAGGTTAGAAGGAGACTACGGTTGCAGTCTTCTCTATTTATCACTCACATCGAAAGACATTCTTTGTGCCTAAAGGTTAGTAGTAATATACCGGTTAGTCAGATGCACTCTTTCTCCTAGTGGTAAAAAAATAAATACGATACTCTGGATAGTTTCCCGGGTGAAGTGCTCACCGATATCCGTGCGCTTGCGGATCAATTCCTTATTGCGTTCCCAAATATCAACAAGCATTTCTGGCGCCGTTGCCGGGAAGAAAGACGGTTGTTGAGATAACCTGTGTCTTGCTATTAGCTTGTATCTATACTTTTATCTTTTCTTATCTTTTATATTCTTTATTTATTTTTCTTTACTCTTACCTTATGGAAAACCAAAATTCTAAATCGATCCATGAGTCTGCAATCCCTTTAGCAACTGACCTTTTGCCATGGGAATCATCACAGCCTATCCAAACACCCCAGTATAAGTTAAGTTCTAGGTTGATTGCCATGATTCAAAACCTATCTTTTTCGGGAAAGGAAGACGAAAACCCTTACCTTCATATTAGAGATTTTGAGCAAACATGTGATTGTCTTCGCATTGAAGGCATTTCTGATAAGACTTTACGTTGGAAGCTTTTTCGTTTTTATCTAAGGGGAGAAGCTAGACAATGGTACAGTCAGAAGGTAAGTCAACAACAAGGTGAATGGGGAGTTTTACGACCCAACTTTTGTCTAGATTTCTATTCCCTTGACCGTATAGCCGACCTTAGACTCGAAGTCCTATCTTTTAAACAAAAAGATAATAAAACTTTGGGAAAATCTTGGAAACGTTTTTCTGATCTTTTAGATTCTGGTCCAAACCTAAATCTTGAAGACCCTGTTCTTTTATTTCACTTTTTTCGAGGTCTTCATAAAAATCACAAACAAATGCTTCACACAATGTCTAGAGGTTCTTTCTTTCGCATCCCTGCTAATGAAGCTAGAGTGATCCTAGATAGAATCCTAGAAGCTGAGATGGATAATACCCTTCATGATGAAACCTACAAAGCCGAAGTAGACACTCTGCCAAATTCTTCATCTACTTTAGCTATCCCAAGTTCTGAGCCACAAGAGGAAGAAATTCCACTACCTGACTTCATGCTGGATATAGAATCCGATCTTTTTGCCGATTTTGGAAATATTTCAAACTACCATTCTATTGACAAACCCCAAAACGGTCAGTTTAGCATTTATTTACTAAGTGAATATCAATTGAGAGAGCTTATCTCAGTCATGAGTAGCGAATGGTTGGAGGAATCAGAGCTTTCCTCTGATGTGATCCGTTTGGACACACCCTCTATAACTATACGCTGTGCTTATAATTCTGATCGATTCAATGCTCTTTATAATCCTGTTGTGGGGAACAACATTATGTCTGAATCCTTTGCACTTAAACTATTTAAAAATCTTATCTTAACCCCCACAACAAAGGTCATAAAGGAATCTTCGGGACAATTAGTCCCCAGTCTTGGAATTATTAATGTCCTACCTCTTATAGTAGAAGGCTCCGTGGTTCACTTGAACTTCTATATCTTTGATACATGGGACTTCGACCTGTTAATAGGACAACCTTTTAGAAGACTCCTTTATGAAGGTCATACTGGAAAGCTACACATTTCTTTTGGAAAAACTTTTCAATTCCCAATGATAATTTCACACTCCTTAAATAATAAGGCCGTGTCATATCTTTTGCCTGATCCTATGGAGGAAGTAAAGGCTGCATCTCTAGAGCTTTTAGATGAACCAGACTTAGAAGACGAAACTCCTTTCTTCACAGAAGAAGAAGACGAACCTTCTGAGCCTGAAGCCTTAGATGAGTTTGCAAAAACACCTAGACCCCCCATAGAACTTAAAATTTTACCACCCGGTCTTACCTATGCTTTCCTAAACAATAATCCAGAATTCCCTGTGATCATTAGCGATAAACTCACTCAGGATCAGACTCTGCAATTAATGACCATTCTTGAGAAACATCACTCAGTTTTTGGCTACTCACTTCAAGATCTTACAGGAATCAGTCCTATGATTTGTACCCATCGTATTCCAACAGATCCTTCTGTTACACCCTCTCGAGAACCCCAACGTAGACTTAACAATACTATGAGAGAGGTAGTTAAAAAGGAAGTTATAAAGTTGCTGCATGCAGGGATTATATATCCTGTGCCGCACAGTGAGTGGGTGAGCCCAGTACAAGTTGTGCCCAAAAAGGGAGGCATGATAGTTATTATGAATGAAAAGAACGAGCTAATTCCGCAACGCACCGTCACAGGATGGCGGATGTGCATGCACTATAGAAAATTAAACAAAGCCACGAGAAAGTATCACTTTCCTTTACCTTTCATAGATGAGATGCTAGAGCGGTTAGCAAACCATTCATTCTTTTGTTTCTTAGATGGATATTCAGGATATCACCAAATCCCGATCCATCGTGATGATCAAAGCAAAACCACTTTTACATGCCCGTATGGAACTTATGCTTATCGTAGAATATCTTTTGGGTTATGTAATGCACCAGCTTCTTTTCAAAGATGCATGATGTCTATATTTTCTGATATGATTGAAGAGATTATGGAAGTTTTCATGGATGATTTCTCTGTTTATGGAAAAACTTTTGATAGTTGTCTTGAAAACTTAGACAAGGTTTTGCAAAGATGTGAAGAAAAGCACTTAATCCTTAATTAGGAAAAATATCATTTTATGGTTAGGGAAGGAATAGTGCTAGGACACTTAGTGTCTGAAAGAGGTATTGAGGTAGACAAAGCTAAAATTGAAGTAATTGAACAACTACCCCCACCTGTGAACATAAAAGGAATTCGAAGCTTTCTTGGCCATGCTGGTTTTTATCGTAGATTCATAAAAGATTTTTCATTTATTACTAGACCACTTACTCTTTTGCTAGCCAAGGATGCTCCTTTCAAATTTGATGATGCATGTCTAACATCTTTCAATTTATTAAAGAAAGCACTCATCTCTGCACCAATCATTCAACCCCCTGATAGGTCGTTGCCTTTTGAAATTATGTGTGATGCTAGTGATTATGCTGTAGGGGCAGTATTAGGACAAACTAAAGATAAGAAGCATCATGCAATTGCTTATGCCAGTAAAACTTTGACAGGAGCTCAGCTTAATTATGCAACCACTGAAAAAGAGCTTCTGGCTGTTGTCTTTGCCATAGATAAATTTAGATCTTATTTAGTTGGAGCTAAAATAATTGTTTACACTGATCATGCTGCATTAAAATATTTGCTCACTAAAAAAGATGCTAAACCTCGCCTGATTAGATGGATCTTATTAGTCCAAGAATTTGACTTAGAAATAAAAGATAAAAAAGGAGTAGAAAATTCTGTTGCTGATCACTTGTCTAGATTGTATTTTAAGAGTCCACAGGAAACCCCCATCAATGATTCACTCCGGGACGACATGCTCTACGGGATTAACAGGTCTGACCCCTGGTATGCAGATATTGTTAATTTTATGGTTTCAGGGTATGTACCACCAGGAGCAAACAAGAAGAAGCTTACTCAAGAAAGTCGTTCACATATATGGGATGAGCCATACCTCTTCCGAGTATGCTCTGACGGCTTACTCAGGAGATGTGTGACCACTGAGGAAGGATGGAAGATCATTGACAGATGTCATTCATCACCATATGGAGGTCATTATGGAGCATTCCGTACACATTCAAAGATCTGGCAGTGTGGATTCTATTGGCCTACAATGTATGAAGACACGAAGCAATATATCAGGAGATGTGGGCCATTTCAAAGGCACGGAAACATAAATACAAGGGATGCAATGCCACTCACCAACAACCTTCAGATTTAGCTCTTTGATGTCTGGGGAATAGACTACATGGGTCCATTTCCTCCATCAAAGAAGTGTGAGTACATCTTGGTGGCAGTTGACTATGTCTCTAAGTGGGTAGAAGCATTACCTTGCAAGCATGCCGACAACGTCAGTTCAAAGAGGATGTTTGAAGAAATTATATTTCCAAGATTTGGAGTCCCCAGAGTAGTGATAAGTGATGGAGGAGCACACTTCATCGACAAACGCTTCAAGCAATATCTATCAAGACATGGAATCCGTCACAACGTCGCTACCCCCTATCATCCTCAGACAAGTGGCCAAGCAGAGACTTCCAACAAACAAATCAAGAATATTCTTCAGAAGACAGTAAATGAAATGGAAACGGCGTGGAAAGACAAGTTACCCGATGCACTCTGGGCATACCGGACAGCATACAAGACCCCAATTGGAATGTCTCCATACCAATTGGTGTACGGGAAGACTTGCCATCTACCTGTTGAACTAGAGTTCAAAGCACACTTGGCCATAAAGAGATGGAATAATGACCTAGATGTTGCTGGAGATTATAGAAGAATGCAACTATCAGAATTGGAAGAATGGCGAGAGAAGGCATATCACAATTCAAAGATCTACAAAGAAAGAGTCAAGAGGTGGCATGACAAGAGAATCAAGAAGAAGGAGTTCACACCCGGAGATAAGGTATTACTTTTTAATTCCAGGGTAAAGCTTTTCGGGCATGGAAAACTCCGGAGCAAATGGGAAGGACCATTCAAGGTAATCAATTCATCATCCCATGGAGCTATCACACTTCAAAATAGCGAAGGTACGTTATTCAAGGTAAATGGTCAACGTCTTAAATTATTTTTAGAGCCCAATGAGGAATTTGAAGAAATAGACGTAGTCCATTTTTACCTTCCCATGGAGAATTAGAGCCCGACACTTTTGGTCTAATGGTTTTGGGGCATATATATATTTTTCTAAATAATTTCGCATCTAGAAACGCGCTCGGAAAAGTGGGCCCACAGAGGAGCCAGAGAGAGGGCGGGCGCCCAGGTCAAGTGGGCGGGCGCCCTGCCCCTATTCCCCCTCGGTCCCGACTTTCTCTGTTATGGAAAATGCACTTATGGTAATTCGAATAATCCCTCGGATAGAAAGTTTCCCACGCAAGTCGACGGGAGCAACCCGAACAACCCATAGAGGCATCCTTTTGACCCCTATATAAACAGACCCCTGACCTCAGTTTTCAAACACCAAGCCACCAAGCTTTCTCTCCTTCAATTAGAGCTTAATTAGCTCTCCTTCAATTAAAATTTTATTAGTTCCTTGCTACTCCAATGGCCGACAAGTACCACGACGATTGGGAAGTCGTCCCCTTCAACCTCAACATGGAGCCAGTGGAAGACCCCGATGCCCGTGCTCTCGTCCCGGCCAACACAGAACGTCAGCTAGAAGCCATTCCATTACGCCAACGCAGCTCCGCCCAATCTTACCATGCTCAACCAGTTCTCACCGCACCACCACAACCCCTACTCCTCAAAGGATCATCATCAAAGACAAAGACCACTATCAAGGTGCCAATCGGCACAAGAGTCCTTCCACCTAGACCCAATGAGAGGGTCGTTGGAGTCAAGACCAACCGAAGCGGTGAGATCAGCAGCGTTCGCTACACCACGGAGGAGGAAAGGCCTTACTTTGAAGGGATTAGAGCATCCAAAGTCCGTTTCATCCCTCCAAAGGTAGCCCCAAAGCACGCTCTCAATGCTTTTGAGACACCTCCCAAGCGTCGCAAGACTATAATGGATATTGATGAGGAAGTTCGCAGGCTAGATAGAATTATCATAGACCTCCAGTCCTCGATTAATTCCCTCACTAGGCAGCTCTCTAACCACAACACCATTATACTAGGCCTTAGGCAGGATCTTGCCAGTGCCAACAAGAAGATCAAGGAATTAGAGCGCCGCTAAGTTATCTAGATTAGACCTTGAGGCAATGCATCTTAGTTATCTATCTTTAAATTCAGTTTAAGTTTGCTATTATCAGTTTGTCATTATCAGTTTGTTATCAGTTTGCTATCAGTCTTTTTAATAAATGCCTCAAGATCAATAAAGAGTATTACTATTATTATTATGTCTTGTGTGTCTCTACTTTATTTTTGTGCAAGAAAGCAGAAAACAAGTATGGGGGAGATCCCTCGACATGCCAACCACACTCCGACTACACCACTCCACGATTCAGGTACACACTCTGCACACTTTACTTCATACATACATTTATTTTGGATTATGCAGATTACTGTTTCCGACATGATAAAATAAAAAGATTAAAATATTTCTAATCATGATTAATCTCAATCTGTGATATTTCCTGAAAACTTGCAATTATTATAAAATCATTTTAAAACCCTGTGTTACTTAAGTCAAGATGGAATATGTGATGGTAGAGTATGAGTTTCTTATTCTTGATATCATTGTTGCTTGGAGAATTTATTTCAAAATATTCAAATTTCTAGCTACCATCCTCAGTGTTTTATATGCCTGATAAGACTGAAAATATTAATTATGATTATAAAAGCTATCTGCTCTGTATTGAGTTTGTTCAAAATGAGTTAGACCCTTGTTGAGAGATTTATCATGCTCCCAAGATCAAGACATTATTTCAGTAAGATTCACTCTTCTGAAGTATTATTGCATTAGAGGCATGGGCTATGCAAAAATAGAAATATTTCGAGGAAATAAAAAGGAGCAAGTGCTCGACAACCTCGCAGAAAAAAAAAATGGACAAGTGTCCGGTAGAAATAGGGGTACCTCAGTATCCACTTAGTAAAAAAAATGATAGCCCATGGTCCCTCTAATAAGCAATATGCCAGTAAGAGTTGACAAAGTTTTTAATTTCCAAAGTCTTTGATCTAAGAGTATGACATTCCCCTCCTCGGATCCTGTTTTGATCAGGTAATAAATGCAAAGTAAGTATGGTTAAGAATTTTTGCAAATTAAAACAACCTCAGTGAGATATATATAAAAGATAATGAGTGATCTAAGAGAACCTATGAGGATCAAAAGGTATGCTAACTTTCTTTTAAAAATATACAAAAAACTCCAAGTGGCAGGATTGAGAAGAAAGGATCTTTACTCTTAACCATATACATCCTTTTCTCGAGGACGAGTAAAAGCCTAAGTATGGGGGTATTTGTTGACGGTTCTTAAGTATCAATTTTAATTATCAAATAAACAAGAGAAAGGACCAATATGCAACCATCACCTAGAATTAGGGTTTGATCTGACAGAATTCCACGAGTTTTGTTGTTTATCTATTTCTGCAGGGGGTTATCAGGAAATAAGGAAGAAAGGCCCACATGTCGGGATTACATAGAGATATCAACGCACCGCGCAATTTTACATCATCTAGAAGACTCCAGAAGCCACAAGACTGAAGCGGAGGCAAAACTGGGCCAGGCCCAGGGCGCCCGCCCTGGAAGCCTGGGCGCCCGCCCCCCTATTGGAGCCAATTCAGGACTCCTTCGCTCGGGATATTCCACCGACCTATTGGATCAAGAAAAACATAGTACCACCTCGGCTGTCGACCCAAAAACGCATAGAAGGGGAGGACTATATAAGCGAGGCCCCCCTGGCCCCTGGAAGACATGAAGAAATTATCATAGAGACTGAGGGGTGCCCTCGAAGGAAAACCTCTTCTCTAATTAATATTTCTTTTTAGGCTTAGCAATCAATGTAAGGTAGAAATAGATCTTCTAGTTTCTACTAGATTGAGAGAGATAGAGTGGAGGTGTTGAGTGGAGGAAGCCCGGCCTGTCGGTGTCTACTCCAAGCTTGTACCTGCGGGATCAAGTTCTCCTAACCCGAAGCTTGCTCCTAGGATTCTTCAGTAATTCGACTTCTAAATTCTAGTAAGTTCTTGTTTTATTGTTCTTATGGTTTATGAGTTTACTTTAATCTCTTCGCGTAGAGTTTAGAGTAATCATTGCTGGCATAAACGTGGTGTTTAGGCTGGGGTACTCATAGATATTCCCTGACTAGCTGGACCGTGGTAGTAGTGAAGAACGTGACATTTCCGAGCTACCTTTGTAGATCACATCTCGTTAGCAGGAAGGATAGGGTTTATAGGTGCGGGTTGAACATCCTTTGTGGTGTCTAGATTCCGTTAGCCTCCCCATTAGAACAGTAGATCATCCTTACCAAGGTTAGAAGGAGACTACGGTTGCAGTCTTCTCTATTTATCACTCACATCGAAAGACATTCTTTGTGCCTAAAGGTTAGTAGTAATAGACCGGTTAGTCAGATGCACTCTTTCTCCTAGTGGTAAAAAAATAAATACGATACTCTGGATAATTTCCCGGGTGAAGTGCTCACCGATATCCGTGCGCTTGCGGATCAATTCCTTATTGCGTTCCCAAATATCAACAGTACTTCTTGGCCATTGGAGTAGCAAGGAACTAATAAAATTTTAATTGAAGTAGAGATAATTAAGCTCTAATTGAAGGAGAGAAAGCTTGGTGGCTTGGTGTCTGAAAACTAAGGTCAGGGGTCTGTTTATATAGGGGTCAAAAGGATGCCTCTATGGGTTGTTCGGGTTGCTCCCGTCGATGTACGTGCGAAACTTTCCATCCGAGGGATTATTCGGATCACCCTAAGTGCATTTTCCATATCAGAGAAAGTCGGGACCGAGGGGGAACAGGAGCTGGGCGCCCGCCCACTTGATCTGGGCGCCCGCCCTCTCTCTGGCTCTTCTATGGGCCCACTTTTCCGAGCGTGTTTCTAGATGCGAAATTATTTAGAAAAATATATATATGCCCCAAAACCATCAGACCAAAAGTATCGGGCTCTAATTCTCCATGGGAAGGTAAAAATGGACTACGTCTATTTCTTCAAATTCCTCATTGGGCTCTAAAAATAATTTAAGACGTTGACCATTTACCTTGAATAACGTACCTTCGCTATTTTGAAGTGTGATAGCTCCATGGGATGATGAATTGATTACCTTGAATGGTCCTTCCCATTGGCTCTGGAGTTTTCCATGTCCGAAAAGCTTTACCCTGGAATTAAAAAGTAATACCTTATCTCCGGGTGTGAACTCCTTCTTCTTGATTCTCTTGTCATGCCACCTCTTGACTCTTTCTTTGTAGATTTTTGAATTGTGATATGCCTTCTCTCGCCATTCTTCCAATTCTGATAGTTGCATTCTTCTATAATCTCCAGCAACATCTAGGTCCATATTCCATCTCTTTATGGCCCAGTGTGCTTTGAACTCTAGTTCAACAGGTAGATGGCAAGTCTTCCCGTACACCAATTGGTATGGAGACATTCCAATTGGGGTCTTGTATGCTGTCCGGTATGCCCAGAGTGCATCGGGTAACTTAACTTTCCACGCTGTTCCCATTTCATTTACTGTCTTCTGAAGAATATTCTTGATTTGTTTGTTGGAAGTCTCTGCTTGGCCACTTGTCTGAGGACGATAGGGGGTAGCGACATTGTGACGGATTCCATGTCTTGATAGATATTGCTTGAAGCGTTTGTCGATGAAGTGTGCTCCTCCATCACTTATCACTACTCTGGGAACTCCAAATCTTGGAAATATAATTTCTTCAAACATCCTCTTTGAACTGACGTTGTCGGCATGCTTGCAAGGTAATGCTTCTACCCACTTGGAGACATAGTCAACCGCCACCAAAATGTACTCACACTTCTTTGATGGAGGAAATGGACCCATGTAGTCTATTCCCCAGACATCAAAGAGCTCAATCTGAAGGTTGTTGGTGAGTGGCATTGCATCCCTTGTATTTATGTTTCCGTGCCTTTGACATGGCCCACATCTTCTAATATATTGCTTCGTGTCTTCATACATTGTAGGCCAATAGAATCCACACTGCCAGATCTTTGAATGTGTACGGAATGCTCCATAATGACCTCCATATGGTGATGAATGACATCTGTCGATGATCTTCTATCCTTCCTCAGTGGTCACACATCTCCTGAGTAAGCCGTCAGAGCATACTCGGAAGAGGTATGGCTCATCCCATATATGTGAACGACTTTCTTGAAGAAGCTTCTTCTTGTCTGCTCCTGGTGGTACATACCCTGAAACCATAAAATTAACAATATCTGCATACCAGGGGTCACACCTGTTAATCCCGTAGAGCATGTTGTCCCGGAGTGAATCATTGATTGGGGTTTCCTGTGGACTCTTAAAATACATTCTAGACAAGTGATCAGCAATAGAATTTTCTACTCCCTTTTTATCTTTTATTTCTAAGTCAAATTCTTGGAGTAATAAAATCCATCTAATCAGGCGAGGTTTAGCATATTTTTTAGTGAGCAAATATTTTAGTGCAGCATGATCAGTGTAAACAATTATTTTAGCTCCAACTAAATAAGATCTAAATTTATCAATGGCAAAGACAACAGCCAGAAGCTCTTTTTCAGTGGTTGCATAATTAAGTTGAGCTCCTGTCAAAGTTTTACTGGCATAAGCAATTGCATGATGCTTCTTATCTTTAGTTTGTCCCAATACTGCCCCCACAGCATAATCACTAGCATCACACATAATTTCAAAAGGTAACGACCAATCAGGGGGTTGAATGATTGGTGCAGAGATGAGTGCTTTCTTTAATAAATTGAAAGATGTTAGACATGCATCATCAAATTCGAAAGGAGCATCCTTGGCTAGCAAAAGAGTAAGTGGTCTAGCAATGAATGAAAAATCTTTTATGAATCTACGATAAAAACCAGCATGGCCAAGAAAGCTTCGAATTCCTTTTATATTCACAGGTGGAGGTAGTTGTTCAACTACTTCAATTTTAGCTTTGTCTACCTCAATTCCTCTTTCAGACACTAAGTGTCCCAGCACTATTCCTTCCCTAACCATAAAATGACATTTTTCCCAATTAAGGATTAAGTGCTTTTCTTCACATCTTTGCAAAACCTTGTCTAAGTTTTCAAGACAACTATCAAAAGTTTTTCCATAAATAGAGAAATCATCCATGAAAACTTCCATAATCTCTTCAATCATATCAAAAAATATAGACATCATGCATCTTTGAAAAGAAGCTGGTGCATTACATAACCCAAAAGACATTCTACGGTAAGCATAAGTTCCATAAGGGCATGTAAAAGTGGTTTTGCTTTGATCATCGGGATGGATCGGGATTTGATGATACCCTGAATATCCATCTAAGAAACAAAAGAATGAATGATTTGCTAACCGCTCTAGCATCTCATCTATAAAAGGTAAGGGAAAGTGATCTTTTCTCGTGGCTTTGTTTAGTTTTCTATAGTCTATGCACATCCGCCATCCTGTGACGGTGCGTTGCGGAATTAGCTCGTTCTTTTCATTCATAATAACTGTCATGCCTCCCTTTTTGGGCACAACTTGGACTGGGCTCACCCACTCACTGTGCGGCACAGGATATATAATCCCTGCATGCAGCAACTTAATAACTTCCTTTTTAACTACCTCTCTCATAGTGTTGTTAAGTCTACGTTGGGGTTCTCGAGAGGGTGTAACAGAAGGATCTGTTGGAATACGATGGGTACAAATCATAGGACTGATTCCTGTAAGATCTTGAAGTGAGTAGCCGAATACTGAGTGATGTTTCTCAAGAATGGTCATTAATCACAGAGTTTGATCCTGAGTGAGTTTATCGCTAATGATCACAGGAAACTCTGGATTATTGTTTAGGAAAGCATAGGTAAGACCGGGTGGTAAAGTTTTAAGCTCTATGGGGGGTCTAGGTGTTTCTGCAAACTCATCTAAGGGTTCAGGCTCAGAAGGTTCGTCTTCTTCTTCTGTGAAGAAAGGAGTTTCGTCTTCTAAGTCTGGTTCATCTAAAAGCTCTAGAGATGCAGCCTTTACTTCCTCCATAGGATCAGGCAAAAGATATGACTCGGCCTTATTGTTTAAGGAGTGTGAAATTATTATTGAGAATTTAAAAGTTTTTCCAAAAGAAATGTGTAGCTTTCCAGTATGACCTTCATAAAGGAGTCTTCTAAAAGGTTGTCCTATCAATAGGTCAAAGTCCCATGTATCAAAGATATAAAAGTTCAAATGAACCATGGAGCCTTCTACCGTAAGAGGTAGGACATTTATAATTCCAAGACTGGGGACTAATCGTCCCGAAGATTCCTTTATGACCTTTGTTGTGGGGGTTAAGATAAGATTTTTAAATAGTTTAAGTGCAAAGGATTCAGACATAATGTTGATCCCCACAACAGGATTATAAAGAGCATTAAATCGATCAGAATTATAAGCACAGCGTATAGTTATAGAGGGTGTGTCCAAACGGATCACATCAGAGGAAAGCTCTGATTCCTCCAACCATTCGCTGCTCATGACTGAGATAAGCTCTCTCAATTGATATTCACTTGGTAAATAAATGCTAAATTGGCCGTTTTGGGGTTTGTCAATAGAATGGTAGTTTGAAATATTTCCAAAATCGGCAAAAAGATCGGATTCTATATCCAGCATGAAGTCCGGTAGTGGAATTTCTTCCTCTTGAGGCTCAGAACTTGGGATAGCTAAAGTAGATGAAGAATTTGGCAGAGTGTCTACTTCGGCTTCGTAGGTTTCATCATGAAGGGTATTATCCATCTCAGCTTCTAGGATTCTATCTAGGATCACTCTTGCTTCATCAGCAGGGATGCGAAAGAAAGAACCTCTAGACATTGTGTGTAGCATTTGTTTGTGATTTCTATGAAGACCTCGAAAAAAGTGAAATAAAAGAACAGGGTCTTCAAGATTAAGGTTTGGACCAGATTCTAAAAGATCAGAAAAACGTTTCCAGGATTTTCCCAAAGTTTCATTATCTTTTTGTTTAAAAGATAGGACTTCGAGTCTAAGGTCGGCTATAATGTCAAGGGAATAGAAATCTAGACAAATGTTGGCTCGTAAAACTCCCCATTCACCTTGTTGTTGACTTACCTTCTGACTGTACCATTGTCTAGCTTCTCCCCTTAGAGAAAAAGGAAAAAGCTTCCAACGTAAAGTCTTATCAGAAATGCCTTCAATGCAAAGACAATCACATGTTTGCTCAAAATCTCTAATATGAAGGTAAGGGTTTTCGTCTTCCTTTCCCGAAAAAGATAGGTTTTGAATCATGGCAATCAACCTAGAACTTAACTTATACTGGGGTGTTTGGATAGGCTGTGATGATTCCCATGGTAAAAGGTTAGTTGCTAAAGGGATTGCAGACTCATGGATCGATTTAGAATTTTGGTTTTCCATAAGGTAGGAATAAAGAAAATAAATAAAGGATATAAAAGATAAGAAAAGATAAAAGTATAGATACAAGCTAATAGTAAGACACAGGTTATCTCAGCAACCGTCTTTCTCCCCGGCAACGGCGCCAGAAATGCTTGTTGATATTTGGGAACGCAATAAGGAATTGATCCGCAAGCGCACGGATATCGGTGAGCACTTCACCCGGGAAATTATCCAGAGTATCGTATTTCTTTTTTTACCACTAGGAGAAAGAGTGCATCTGACTAACCGGTCTATTACTACTAACCTTTAGGCACAAAGAATGTCTTTCGATGTGAGTGATAAATAGAGAAGACTGCAACCGTAGTCTCCTTCTAACCTTGGTAAGGATGATCTACTGTTCTAATGGGGAGGCTAACGGAATCTAAACACCACAAAGGATGTTCGACCCGCACCTATAAACCCTATCCTTCCTGCTAACGAGATGTGATCTACAAAGGTAGCTCGGAATTGTCACGTTCCTCACTACTACCATGGTCCAGCTAGTCAGGGAATATCTATGAGTACCCCAGCCTAAACACCACGTTTACGCCAGCAACGATTACTCTAAACTCTACGCGAAGAGATTAAAGTAAACTCATAAACCATAAGAACAATAAAACAAGAACTTACTAGAATTTAGAAGTCGAATTACTGAAGAATCCTAGGAGCAAGCTTCGGGTTAGGAGAACTTGATCCCGCAGGTACAAGCTTGGAGTAGACACCGACAGGCCGGACTTCCTCCACTCTACACCTCCACTCTATCTCTCTCAATCTAGTAGAAACTAGAAGATCTATTTCTACCTTACATTGATTGCTAAGCCTAAAAAGAAATATTAATTAGAGAAGAGGTTTTCCTTCGAGGGCACCCCTCAGTCTCTATGATAATTTCTTCATGTCTTCTCCAAGGGCCAGGGGGGCCTTGCTTATATAGTCCTCCCCTTCTATGCGTTTTTGGGTCGATAGCCGAGGTGGTACTATGTTTTTCTTGATCCAATAGGTTGGTGGAATATCCCGAACGAAAGAGTCCTGATTTGGCTCCAGCAGGGGGGGCGGGCGCCCAGGGCCTGGCCCAGTTTTGCCTCTGCTTCGGTCTCGTGGCTTCTGGAGTCTTCTAGATCATGTAAAATTGCGCGGTGCGTTGATATCTCTATGTAATCCCGACATGTGGGCCTTTCTTCCTTATTTCCTGATAACCCCCTGCAGAAACAGATAAACAACAAAACTCGTGGAATTCTGTTAGATCAAACCCTAATTCTAGGTGTTGTTTGCATATTGGTCCTTTCTCTTGTTTATTTGATAATTAAAATTGATACTTAAGAACCATCAACATCAAGCTTATGAGCGGTTTTGGGCGATTCACCGCGACGGAGTGTCGAAGAATAAGCCCGTAGAGAGCACTTGGTCCTTGCGCGAACCAAGGGGGAGCAAGACCCTTGCGCGGGTGCTCCAACGAGGACTAGTGGAGAGTGGCGACTCTCTGATACCTTGACAAAACATCACCGAGCACTTTCTTCCACTACTCAATTACTTTCTAGCATTTACTTTGTGTTTCTACATTCTTAGAATTGCCACGCTAGAATAGGATTGGAACTAGGTTGCAAAACTTTTATTCGGTAGCTCTCTAGTCACACTAGGCACAAGGGGTTGAATTGGAGCTTATAGGTTTCTTAAATTTTTAGAGAAGCCCAATTCACCCCCCCCCTCTTGGGCATCTTGATCCTTTCAATTGGCATCGGAGCTTAGTGCCCATTATTTAGGCTTCACCGCCTAGAGAAAGATGTCTAACGGGGTTGGACCGCCACCCATGTTCAATGGGGATGACTTTCTGTATTGGAAAATACGGATGGAGTCATATCTTGAGGCATGTGATATAAAGTGCCTAAAAGCCACGACCGAAGGGTTTACCCCTCCGGCAAAAGACGCCGTTCTTACTCCACAAGAACAAGAGAACGAGAAGTTGAATGCAAAGGCCAAAAACCACATCTTTAGAGGTCTTTGCAAAGAGGTGTTCAACCGCGTTCGGAGCCACAAAACCGCCCATGCTCTATGGTAGGAACTTTGTGCGCTCCATGAGGGATCGAAGAGTGAACGCGAGGAATGCTATCACTTAGTGATGAACAAGCTTAATACATTTGAAATGCTTCCCAAAGAGAATGCTAATGAAATGTATTCTCGCTTGAATGTGATTTTAGAGGAGCTTAATGGACTTGGGCTCACTCAAATGAGTACGGCGGATGTCGCAAGGAAGATACTATGAGTGCTTCCCATTGAGAAATATGGGCACATAGTAACCGTGCTTCATCAAGGCGATCTCTCCACCGCTACACCAACCGCCATATTGGGGAAGATCAATGCTCATGAGATGTATATGCACATGAACCCCCAAGATGGCTCCTCATCGGCCAAGAAGGAGAATAAGGACTTGGCCCTCAAAGCTTCTCACAAGGGCAAAGCCAAGAAGATTGAAGTTGAATCATCAACTTCAAGTGATGATGATGCATCCATTGCCCTCTTGGTGAGAAGAACCACCAAGATGTTGAAGAAGCTCAACAAGAATGGAGTCAACTTTGACTCCAAGAAGAAGAAGTTCTTCACAAGTAGCAAGAGAAAGCCCATCTCCGAGATGGATTGCTACGATTGTGGTGAACTTGGTCATCTTGCGCATCAATGTCCAAAGCCCAAGAAGGACAAGTACAAGAAGAAGAATAAAGAGCAAGATGATTCAAGTGATGATGAAAAGAAGCCATACAAGAAGAAAGGTGGCAAGAAGAAGGAGCACTACAAGAAGAAGAATGGCAAGGCTTACATTGTTGGTGATTGGCTCACTGACATTGAGAGCTCAAGTGGTGACTCCTCCGGCAATGAGAGAGATGATGAGAAGGTTACCGCCAATGCCATCGATGCTTCATCACCATCTTGTTCACCACCATCTACATCCTCTACACACCTATGCCTCATGGCTAAAGGTGACCGGAAGGTACAAAGTGAGGATGAGAGTAGTGAGAGTGATAGTGAATACGAATCACCTTCTTATGATGAACTTGTAAAATTACTTAACAAATACACAAAAGTCATAAGAAAATCTAAAAGTGAAAATGAAAAGCTTGAACTTGAAAATGAAACACTTCTAGCAAAGCTTAAATCTAGTGATGAGCTTAGAGATCAAAATGAGATCATGACCACTAAGCTCAAGGAGCTCAAACTCTCTTTAAAAGAGCACAAAGAAAAATATGATAAACTTGAGAGTGTTCATGATGAGCTTATCACTAGATATAGAGCAACGAAAGAAGAGCTAACAACTCTAAAAGCAAAATATGACAACCTCGAGATAGCTTATGAACTTGCAATTGATGAAACACATGTTGCTACTGTTGACGGTTCTTAAGTATCAATTTTAATTATCAAATAAACAAGAGAAAGGACCAATATGCAACCATCACCTAGAATTAGGGTTTGATCTGACAGAATTCCACGAGTTTTGTTGTTTATTTGTTTCTGCAGGGGGTTATCAGGAAATAAGGAAGAAAGGCCCACATGTCAGGATTACATAGAGATATCAACGCACCGCGTAATTTTACATCATCTAGAAGACTCCAGAAGCCACGAGATCGAAGCGGAGGCAAAACTGGGCCAGGCCCTGGGCGCCCGCCCTGGTAGCCTGGGCGCCCGCCCCCCTGTTGGAGCCAATTCAGGACTCCTTCGCTCGGGATATTCCACCGACCTATTGGATCAAGAAAAACATAGTACCACCTCGCCTATCGACCCAAAAACGCATAGAAGGGGAGGACTATATAAGCAAGGCCCCCCTGGCCCCTGGAAGACATGAAGAAATTATCATAGAGACTGAGGGGTGCCCTCGAAGGAAAACCTCTTCTCTAATTAATATTTCTTTTTAGGCTTAGCAATCAATGTAAGGTAGAAATAGATCTTCTAGTTTCTACTAGATTGAGAGAGATAGAGTGGAGGTGTAGAGTGGAGGAAGCGCGGCCTGTCGGTGTCTACTCCAAGCTTGTACCTGCGGGATCAAGTTCTCCTAACCCGAAGCTTGCTCCTAGGATTCTTCAGTAATTCGACTTCTAAATTCTAGTAAGTTCTTGTTTTATTGTTCTTATGGTTTATGAGTTTACTTTAATCTCTTCACGTAGAGTTTAGAGTAATCATTGCTGGCGTAAACGTGGTGTTTAGGCTGGGGTACTCATAGATATTCCCTGACTAGCTGGACCGTGGTAGTAGTGAGGAATGTGACATTTCCGAGCTACCTTTGTAGATCACATCTCGTTAGCAGGAAGGATAGGGTTTATAGGTGCGGGTTGAACATCCTTTGTGGTGTCTAGATTCCGTTAGCCTCCCCATTAGAACAGTAGATCATCCTTACCAAGGTTAGAAGGAGACTACGGTTGCAGTCTTCTCTATTTATCACTCACATCGAAAGACATTCTTTGTGCCTAAAGGGATAATAGCAATAGATTTGGTTAGTCAGATGCACCCTTTCTCCCAGTGGTAAAAATATAAATACGATACTCTGGAAAACCTCCCGGGTGAAATGCTCACCGATATCCGTGCGCTTGCGGATCATTTCCTTATTGCGTTACCAAATATCAACAAGCATTTCTGGCGCCGTTGCTGGGGAAAAAGACGGTTTGCTGAGATAACTTTGAGTCTTGCTATTATCTTGTATTATACTTTTAAACTTTTATTCTTTTATCTTTTTATTTTTATCTTTATGGATAACTCAAATTCCATAACTATTATTAAATTCTTTGCACCTTCGGAGACCAGCCATAGACCATGGGAGTCAACACGTCCTGCCCCTAATTATGATCTGTGTCCGGAGTTGATTGCAATAGGTCAAAACCAACCCTTTTCTATAGCCGAGGTCCTATCTTTTAATCAAGAAGATAATGCACTTTTAGCTACACCTAGGGAATCTGTTAATCTTTCTATAAATTCTGGTTTAGACCTAGCCTTGCAAGACCATGTTTTTCTTAGATATTTTCACATTGGTCTTAATCATATAACCTTTGGTAGAGTCCTTCTTTCTTTATCAGTTAGTAACGGAAGGTATGTCTTCATTCGTGGACATCCTTCTTGTACTAGTCTTCATAGAAAAATCATAGAGATAGAGAAGGAATCATCTCCCATACAAGGAGAGGAAGTTTCAATAGCCGATTTCCAAACTTTCCAATCCCATGATTCGGCTATCCAACCCATCCTTGAGCCTAATAATCTCTACTATGCTCTTTCTCTTGAACCTCCCGATAATCCTATGAATCTCTCTAGACATCCCATGCATAAGAAGGAGGATCGAGGAGAGCAACATCAATGGCTAGAGGGCATTAAAAATTCATGTGCTATCACCACATTTGAGATCTCTAACCCTCTCTTCTTTTCTATTTATAAAAACTTTAAAAGAGCGGTTGTCGATGCATATGTTTATAATAAATATTGCAGATCTCGTCGAGTTAATTGATGGTTTCCCAAGGACAAGCTTAGTGTCCTAAAACAAGCACTTATCAGATTGTAACATGAACTTCTAATTACTTGCAACATTACCTTGTGTATTGAGCATATAAGATAATTGTAGAAATATTCCTTCGGGTATTCTTGTCACTAACCTTTCTAGGATTGGAGCAAGAAGACCGGATGAATGACAAGCGCAAGGTATGCCCAACCAATCAACATGCAACAATGAATTAAATTCATCCAATCTTGAATTTTGCAAAATTCAAGCTTAGGGGAGTACTTCACAAAAAACATCCTTTGCCATGTTGCTATGTTGGTTGTCCTTACCTTTGAGACATGCTCAATTTGTTAAATACTAATCACACTACTTCATCTCCACTTAAGTAGATCTCTATAAATGCCATCACGCTACCTTTGTTTATCCTAGTAAGTGTTAGTTTGGAAGTACTACACATACTTCTATTGGCTTTTAAATTAAGCATGGTGCTTAGGTTAAACAGCCTTCCTTAATCTGATTAGACATGGAGTCTAGTTCGGTTATCGAACTAAAAATTGCTTGTGTAGACATTGGTATATTTTGTGGGACTAACCCCTGCAGGAAAACTTTCAATATCAACCTGGGAAGTCCTGAGATAAACTCACATTGGAGATAAAGAAAGTGACACATGAAGTTTAACAATTTGCACAAGAAAGACGTAGCTCATAAGAGATGATCCATGGAGGGAGCCACAAACTCGATGCACAACCGCTAGAAAGGAAAGCTTCTACAAGGTGATACTGTACCATCACTCTTCAAAGGTAACATCTTAAGGTACTTGACTATCCTTTTATAAGTTTCTCCTTGGTTCTGGCGTTCACATAAATAAAGAGACAAACATGTATGATTTATAACTCTAAAATAACCAACCTAACTGATTCAACATGTTTAGTCCCTTAATCTTTGTTCTTAGTACTACCTTCGTAATCCCACGCTTCTAAACATATAAGCTAATATGTTGCACATTCAATCTTTGGAAGATAAAAAAAAACATAAATATAGATAGATTATCTTTCCATTAGGTTGAGCCATCTGATCTAACAAATGTTTTAAATGCTACACTCATGATCCATCAACTTTGTCTTGCTCACTATGCTTAAGGTTAGAAAAGAACAAATACACTTTTGGTTCTGTTGGTGTTTTCCACCAACAGAGCCCATGCACTTGATCTCTGCCTTGTCTCTATGAGCAGGACACATTTTGAGAAACATGAAGGCGTTTTACAACTCCCAGATTCCATTAAGTGAAGAAACGGGATCTACGAGCACAAACACAATGGAGATCAGACACTTAGTTTCCCAAAGGAAATATTAAAGAACCTCTGTGTCCAAGTTGGTACCTTGTACGCTCCAGCAAACTTCGTGGTGGTAGAGACTGGTACTGAGGAGAGGGCACCCATCATCTTACGGAGGCCATTCCTAAACACCAGAGCTGTCATCTACGCTAATGATGCCAAGATCAGTCTCTACATCAAGGGGAAGAAGGAGACTTTTCTTCAAGAACAAGACTACATAAACTTCAGAGCAATCCCGACATGAACCAAGGAAGAGAACAGGAACAAGCAAATGTGGACCGAGTCAGCTAAGATGGTCACTGCAGCTCAAGGAGGTCAAGATCGTCGACTCAAGTCACCTTTCTTGATCAAGAAGGACGACCCTGGTGTTCCAATCATCGAGTGCACAACCAATAGATACTCTTTTTAGAAAACACTCTACGACACCGGATCTAACGTCAACATAATGGCCGCAGTCACTTATCAGCTCCTGCATGGAACCATGCCCCTACAACCAATATATATTTAGCTCCAGATGATTTTCAGAACATTGATATGGGAGAAGACGAGTACGATCCACCCATCATCCTTGGAAGACCATTCCTCAACACTATCCAAGTTATCATCTACATTGGAACCGGAGAAGTCCACGTGTATTTCCCCTCTGAGAAGGTACGCCATTACTTTAATGATTCTAACTATATAGTTGAAGATTCTAAGCAGGTCAGGACAAGAAGAAGACGACGCAACCGCAACCAGAGGAGGCAAATCATCAAGGACGGATGGGCAGACTACGAAGGAAAAGTTGTAAGGTCAGAAGACGTTGAGTTTAAACAGAATTATCCAGAGGAGACCGAAGCACCAAGTCAGGTGTGGAAAATGAAGATAACTATACATGAAGAGGAGGCGCTGCCGGAAGTACCGACTACGCCACCCAACGAACCTCAGGATAATTGAGAAGGAGGAGAATCCCGTTCGGAGGACTTAAAAACACCGAACGCCTTGCCAAGAGGTAAACTTGGTAGTTATCCTTTCCCTTTCAATTATTTCAAGTAGTTCACTTAGTTAATTAAGTTCTAAATAGAAAGTAAAAATGTGAAAAACAGTAAGCCCCATGTGAGGATACGAGTGGCATAAAACCCATAAGTACATTCACTGTGGTGGCATAAAAATAAAACAAAAATATTTTTCTGCTTTATAAAATAAAAATATAAAAACAGAGAGTAATAATTATTAAGGAGTCTCAACATGATAAAGGCTAGATATTTATGCTAACACTTAATCAGTTCCACAAGCTTTGTTGTCTATTTGAGCTCCACAGAATCTAAGAATCAAGAAGACTGGCAGACGGAGGATATTCTAATCGCTGTCACAATGCTGCTGACTTTCAAATACACCTCTGCCACCTGCTAGCTACATCAAGAGAAATTACGTCAAAATTCAGCTTGGGGGAGAGCACCCCATTTATCTCGATAAGTATTTCTATCTATCTATCTTTATACTTATATTATTTTAGAATATAAATATACATAACTATGAAAAACCAAATAAAGATTTTATGCTTATATATATATGTCTTTTGCTTAGTGTGTTTAATAAATAAATAAAGTGGCTATACTAATCTGTATCTAAATAAAACTCAAGCATGGAAATATGAATAGTTGCTCTGCCTAATTTGCACATTTTAAGTTCTCTCTCAAGTTTAGACATAACTGTTATAATTTAAAGCTTGCTCTAGACCTAAACTTGAGGGATGAAAACTTGATCTGAAATCTAAGTTGTTAACGGATACGATATGGGAAGGTTGAGCTGCTGTTAATCTGTTTCTAGAGATGCTAGAATTCTGGAGAATTTTATCTTTGGAAATCTTTAAAATGTTGCATGATGAGTTCCTGTATGATGAGAGTTTAAATTCCTACCACAGCCATATATACATGCTTGCTAGACTTCGAGCCACACATTTACTTTTTACTACTTATGAGCATTGAGTGTGGTCAAGCTGTGTAGACCCTTAGGAGCTTGTCATGTGGTTAAATCAAGATTCACTTGCACGTTCACTCACACATGCTACTTCTACTCCGGAAGTACCATCCACATATATCCATACATTTCCATCTTCAGAATCACCCAAAAATATTCTACTCCTAATCCGGGAGAGAATAGCCAAAAATAATTTTGTTCTTCCTTGTGTAATAAATGCCTCAAGATCAATAAAGAGTATTATTATTATGTCTTGTGTGTCTCTACTTTATTTTTGTGCAAGAAAGCAGAAAACAAGTATGGGGGAGATCCCTCGACATGCTAAACACACTCCGACTACACCACTCCACGATTCAGGTACACACTCTGCACATTTTACTCTACACATATATATATTTTAGATTATGCAGAATATTGTTCCCGACATGATAAAATAAAAAGATTAAAATATTTCTAATCATGATTAATCTCAATCTGTGATATTTCCTGAAAACTTGCAATTAGTATAAAATCATTTTTTAAAAACCCTGTGTTACTTAAGTCAAGATGGAATATGTGATGGTAGAGTATGAGTTTCTTATTCTTGATATCATTGTTGCTTGGAGAATTTATTTCAAAATGTTCAAATTCCTAGCTACCATCCTCAGTGTTTTATATGCCTGATAAAACTGAAATATTAAATATGATTATAAAAGCTATCTGCTCTGTATTGAGTTTGTTCAAAATGAGTTAGACCCTTGTTGAGAGATTTATCATGCTCTTAAGATCCAGACATTATTTCACTAAGATTCACTCTTCCGAAGTATTATTGCATTAGAGGCATGGGCTATGCAAAAATAGAAGATATTTCGAGGAAATAAAAAGGAACAAGTGCTCGACAACCTCGCAGAAAAAATGGACAAGTGTCCGGAAGTAGAATTAGGGGTACCTCGGTACCCACTTAAAAAAAAAGAAAAAGAAAAAAAATGACAGCCCATGGTCCCTCTAATAAGCAATATGCCAGCAAGAGTTGACAAAGTTTTTAATTTCCAAAGTCTTTGATCTAAGAGTATGACATTTCCCTCCTCGGATCCCGTTTTGATCAGGCAATAAATGCAAAGTAAGTATGCTTGAGAATTCTTGCAAAATTAAAACAACCTCAGTGAGATATATATAAAAGATAATGAGTGATCCGAGAGAACCTATGAGGATCAAAAGGTATGCTAACTTTCTTTCAAAAATATACAAAAACTCCAAGTGACAGGATTGAGAAGAAAGGATCTTTACTCTTAATCATATACATCCCTGACTATGGTACACAGTGGAATTTTAACACCCTGCAATTATAAAGAGAATGTTTTAAATGTTTACCCCAGATATTTTTCTTAACCATCCTTTTCTCGAGGACGAGTAAAAGCCTAAGTATGGGGGTATTTGTTGACGGTTCTTAAGTATCAATTTTAATTATCAAATAAACAAGAGAAAGGACCAATATGCAACCATCACCTAGAATTAGGGTTTGATCTCACAGAATTCCACGAGTTTTGTTGTTTATCTGTTTCTGTAGGGGGTTATCAGGAAATAAGGAAGAAAGGCCCACATGTCAGGATTACATAGAGATATCAACGCACCGCGTAATTTTACATCATCTAGAAGACTCCAGAAGCCACGAGATCGAAGCGGAGGCAAAACTGGGCCAGGCCCAGGGCGCCCGCCCTGGTAGCCTGGGCGCCCGCCCCCCTGTTGGAGCCAATTCAGGACTCCTTCGCTCGGGATATTCCACCGACCTATTGGATCAAGAAAAACATAGTACCACCTCGCCTATCGACCCAAAAACGCATAGAAGGGGAGGACTATATAAGCAAGGCCCCCCTGGCCCCTGGAAGACATGAAGAAATTATCATAGAGACTGAGGGGTGCCCTCGAAGGAAAACCTCTTCTCTAATTAATATTTCTTTTTAGGCTTAGCAATCAATGTAAGGTAGAAATAGATCTTCTAGTTTCTACTAGATTGAGAGAGATAGAGTGGAGGTGTAGAGTGGAGGAAGCCCGGCCTGTCGGTGTCTACTCCAAGCTTGTACCTGCGGGATCAAGTTCTCCTAACCCGAAGCTTGCTCCTCGGATTCTTCAGTAATTCGACTCCTAAATTCTAGTAAGTTCTTGTTTTATTGTTCTTATGGTTTATGAGTTTACTTTAATCTCTTCGCGTAGAGTTTAGAGTAATCATTGCTGGCGTAAACGTGGTGTTTAGGCTGGGGTACTCATAGATATTCCCTGACTAGCTGGACCGTGGTAGTAGTGAGGAACGTGACATTTCCGAGCTACCTTTGTAGATCACATCTCGTTAGCAGGAAGGATAGGGTTTATAGGTGCGGGTTGAACATCCTTTGTGGTGTCTAGATTCCGTTAGCCTCCCCATTAGAACAGTAGATCATCCTTACCAAGGTTAGAAGGAGACTACGGTTGCAGTCTTCTCTATTTATCACTCACATCGAAAGACATTCTTTGTGCCTAAAGGGATAATAGCAATAGATTTGGTTAGTCAGATGCACCCTTTCTCCCAGTGGTAAAAATATAAATACGATACTCTGGAAAACCTCCCGGGTGAAATGCTCACCGATTTCCGTGCGCTTGCGGATCATTTCCTTATTGCGTTACCAAATATCAACAGCTACTAACCATGTTGCTAAGCTTGATGTAACCACATCTTGTGATGATTTACTTGTGGAGAGCACTGTAACAGAACCACCCAAATTATAAGAGATTAAGCCTAATAGCGACCATTTGCATAGTCAAACCATCGAGCTTAAGCCCATATAATCCCGGTAGTCCGTGAAATCTCGAAGGATTTCAAACCACATATCATACATACAGCCAAGATCGTAATATGTTCAGCGGTCACCATTCACAGTTACATCCAGTTCGAAACCATTCATCGAAAACATCGGAGTGCTTAAAAGTTATTACAAACCATGTTCACAGATAGCGGAAGTTTCATAGTTGAAAATAACACACACACAGTCTGATACAGTGCCTTAGTTTTGGTCATTCCCACAAAAGTAAAAGAAGAGATGGAGTGACAATCTCCCTTGGTCTAGTCATCCCCCATAGCTGGGTACAGGCAGAGGATGCAATAACCATAGTACATTTGACCATCTGCAAAACAACATGGGAGTAGAACCCTGAGTACGAGAATGTACTCAGCTAGACTTACCCGTCATAAATTAAAATAGAGACTCTTCAAGGATCATGAAGGCTATATAGTGGGGTAGCTGACGACCATTTTGCAACAGAGCACGATTCTATTAACATATCCTAAGGAAATTCCTTCTTCTTTTAATTTGCTCAAGTTGAAAGTATCATTACCTATTAACTAGGTTTGCACCTGCACTATTACAAGCAAGTATAGTGATATGAGGGTACCTCATCATAGCATTCATGCAACCATTCATCATTATAACCCAAGTGTTCCATAGTTCTTACTACGAGGACAGGGCTCATGTCAAGTGCTCACTATCTAGGTTCCATAGTTCTCTTGAACAAGGATTTCTGGTGCCGTTGCCGGGGAGAAAGACGGTTTGCTGAGATAACTTTGAGTCTTGCTATTATCTTGTATTATACTTTTATACTTTTATTCTTTTATCTTTTTATTTTTATCTTTATGGATAACTCAAATTCCATACCTATTATTAAATTCTTTGCACCTTCGGAGACCAGCCATAGACCATGGGAGTCAACACGTCCTGCCCCTAATTATGATCTGTGTCCGGAGTTGATTGCAATAGGTCAAAACGAACCCTTTTCTATAGCCGAGGTCCTATCTTTTAATCAAGAAGATAATGCACTTTTAGCTACACCTAGGGAATCTTTTAATCTTTCTATAAATTCTAGTTTAGACCTAGCCCTACAAGACCATGTTTTTCCTAGATATTTTCACATTAGTCTTAATCATATAACATTTGGTAGAGTCCTTCTTTCTTTATCTATTAGTAAAGGAAGGTATGTCTTCATTCGTGGACATCCTTCTTGTACTAGTCTTCATAGAAAAATCTTAGAGATAGAGAAGGAATCATCTCCCAGACGAGGAAAGGAAGTTTCAATAGCCGATTTCCAAACATTCCAATCCCATGATTCGGCTATCCAACCCATCCTTGAACTTAATAATTTCTACTATGCTCTTTCTCTTGAACCTCCCGATGATCCTATGAATCTATCTAGACAGCCCATGCATAAAAGTCACCAAGACCGCAAGGAGGATCGAGAAGAGCAACATCAATGGCTAAAGGGCATTAAAAATCCATGTGCTATCACCATTGAATGGATAGATAAAACAAACTTGAGAGACAATCCTAGAGGAAGTTTAATCATTCATGAAGAATCATCCTTGGAGTCTGAGAATGAGAGAAACAACAGTGAGCATGGAAGTTATTTCATAAATACCTCACCCAGTCCTTGCTCATATAAAACATCTCTCCAATCAATTTGTCTCTCCATCCTTATCACATTTGAGATCTCCAACACCCTCTTCCTTTCTATTTATAAAAACTTTAAAAGGGCGGTTGTCGATGCATATGTCTATAATAAATATTGCAGATCTCGGTGAGTTAATTGATGGTTCCCCAAGGACAAGCTTAGTGTCCTAAAACAAGCACTTCTAATTATTTGCAACATTGTCTTGTGTATATTGAGATAATTGTAGAAATATTCCTTCGGGTATTCTTGCCACTAACCTTTCTAGGATTGGAGCAAGAAGATCGGATGAATGACAAGCGCAAGGTATGCCCAACCAATCATCATGCAACATTAATTTAAATTCATCCAATCTTGAATTTTGCAAAATTCAAGCTTGGGGGAGTACTTTACATAAAACATCCTTTGCCATGTTGCTATGTTGGTTGTCCTTACCTTTGAGACATGCTCAATTTGTTAAATACTAATCACACTACTTCATCTCCACTTGAGTAGATCTCTATAAAAGCCATCATGCTACCTTTGTTTATCCTAGTAAGTGTTAGTTTGGAAGTACTGGTCACACTTCCAATGGCATTTAAATTAAGCGTGGTGCTTAGGTTAAATAGCCTTCCTTAATCTGATTAGGCATGGAGTCTAGTTTGGTTACTGAACTAAAAACTGCTTGAGTAGATATTGGTATATTTTGTTGGACTAACCCCTGTAGGAAAACTTTCAATAACAACCTGGGAAGTCCTGAGATGCAAACTCATTAGAGATGAAGAAAGTGACACATGAAGTTTAACAATTTGCACAAGAAAGACGTAGCTCACAAGAGATGATTCATGGAGGGTGCCACAAACACGATGCACAACCGCTAAGAAAGGAAAGCTTCCACAAGGTGATACTGTACCATCACTCTTCAAGTAAGGTAACATCTTAAGGTACTTGACTAACACTTTTATAAGCTCCTCCTTGGTTCTGGCATTCACATAAATAAAGAGACAAACATGTATGATTTATAACTCCAAATTAACCAACTCAATTAATTCAACATGTTTAGTCCTTTAATCTTTGTTCTTAGTACTACCTTCGTGACCCCACACTCCTAATCATATAAGCTAAAGTATTGCACATTCAATCTTTGGAAGATATAAACAAAACATAAATATAGATAGATTATCTTTCCATTAGGCTGAGCCATCTGATCTGACAAATGCTACACTCATGATCCATCAACTTTGTCTTGCTCACTATGCTTAAGGTTAGAGAAGAACAAATACACTTTTGGTTCTGTTGGTGTTTTCCACCAACAGGGCCCATGCACTTGATCTCTACCTTGTCTCTATGAGCAGGAACACTTCGAGCATAATATGAAGGAGTTTTACAACTCCTAGATTCCACCAAGTGAAGAACTAGGATCTACGAGCACAAATATACTGGAGATACTGGACGCTCAGGCAATCACTGCCCTAAGATGCTTGAGGACGTGAACTACATCAACAACAATAACAACTATTACTACAACCGTCCTCAACAACATCAAGGTTGGAATCAACAAAGGCCTAATTACTCAGAGAGGTGATCTAGGACGCCCCGTCATCCCGATCTCTATCGGCCTGGTGGACTTCCCAGAAGCACTCTGTGACTTTGGCTCCAGCGTCAACATTATGCCCAGGGTTGCAGATCGGACACTCAGTTTCCCAAAGGAAATATTGAAGAACCTCTGCGCCCGAGTTGGTACCTTGTATGCTCTAGCAGACTTCATGGTGATAGAGACTGGTACTGAGGAGAGGGCACCCATCATCTTAGGGAGGCCATTCCTAAACACTAGAGCTGTCATCTACGCTAATGCTGCCAAGATCAGTCTCTACATCAAGGGGAAGAAGGAGACTTTCCTTCAAGAACAAGACTACACAAACTTCAGAGCAACCCCGACATCAACCAAGGAAGAGGACCAACAGGAGGAACAGGAACAAGGAAATGTGGACCGAGTCAGCTAAGATGGTCACTGCAGTTCAAGGAGGTCAAGATCGTCGACTCAAGTCACCTTTCTTGATCAAGAAGGACGACCCTGGTGTTCTAAGCATTGAGTGCACAATCAACAGATACTCTTTTCAGAAGACACTCTACGACACCGGATCTGACGTCAACATAATGGTCGTAGTCACTTATCAGCTCCTGCATGAAACCATGCCCCTACAACCAATATACATTCAGCTATAGATGACTTTCAAGTTGTTGACTTGGGAGAAGATGAATATGATCCACCCACCATCCTTGGAAGACAGTTCCTCAGCACTATCAAAGCCATCATCTATATTGGAACCAGAGAAGTCCACATACACTTCTCCTCTGCGAAGGTATGCCGCTGTTTTACTGACCCTAACTATATAGTTGAAGACTCTAAGCAGGTCAGGACAAGAAGAAGATATCACAACTGCAACCAGATGAGGCAAATCATCAAGGACGGATGGGTAGACTACGAAGGAGAAGTGATAAGGACTGAAGACATACCACTTGAACATAACTGTCCTGAGGAGACCATAGCACCAAGTCAGGTGTGGAGAGAGAATATAGTTACACACGAAGAGGAGGCGCCACCGGAATCACCGACTACGTCATCCAGCGAATCCCAGGACGATTAAGAAAATGGAGAGTCCCGCTCGGAGGACTTAAAAACACCGAACGCCTTGCCAAGAGGTAAAATTGGTAGTTATCCTTTCCCTTTTAATTATTTCAAATAGTTTACTTAGTTAATCATGTTCGTATTATCCTAGAAAGAAAATAAAAATGTGAAAAAAACTGTAAGCCCCATGTGAGTAGACAAGTGGCATAAAACCCATAAGTACATTTACTGTGGTGGCATAAAATTAAAATAAATATTTTTCTGCTTTATAAAAACAAAAATATAAAAACAGGTAGTAATATTTATTTAGGAGTCTCAACATGATAAAGGCTAGATATTTATGCTAACACTTAATCAGTTCCACAAGCTTTGTTGTCTATTTGAGCTCCACAGAATTTAAGAATCAAGAAGACTAGCAAACGGAGGACATTCTAATCGCTGTCAAAATACTGCTGACTTTCAAACACACCTCTGCCACCTCCTAGCTACATCAAGAGAAATTACGTCAAAATTCAGCTTGGGGGAGAGCACCCCCATTTATCTCGATAAGTATTTCTATCTATCTTTATACTTATACTATATTAGAATATAAATACACATAACTATGAAAAACCAAATAAAGATTTTATGCTTATATATATTGCTTAGTGTGTTTAATAAATAAATAAAGTGGCTATGCTAATCTGTATTTAATAAAACTTAAGCATAGATATGATGAATAGTTGCTCTGCCTAATTTGCAAATTTGAAGTTCTCTCTCAAGTTTAGATATAACTGTTATAATTTAAGGCTTGCTCTAGACCTAAACTTGTGGGATGAAAACTTGATCTGAAGTCTAAGTTGTTAACGGATACGATATGGGAAGGTTGAGCTACTGTTTATCTGTTCCTAGAGATGCTAGAATTCTGGAGAATTTTATCTTTGAAAATCTTTAAAATGTTGCATGATGAGTTCCTGTATGATGAGAGTTTAAAATCCTACCACAGCCATATATACATGCTTATTAGACTTTGAGCCACACATTTACTTTTTACTGCTTATGAGCATTGAGTGTGGTCAAGCTGTGTAGACCCTTAGGAGCTTGTCATGTGGTTAAATCAAGATTCACTTGCACGTTCACTCATACATGCTACTTCTACTCTAGAAGTACGCATCCACATACATCCACTCATTTCCATCTCCAAAACCACCCAAAAGTATTCTACTCCTAATCCGGGAGAGAATAACCAAAAATATTTCTGTTCTCCCTTGTGAAATAAATGCTCAAGTTATCTTGTTACTACCACTTGCTATATTATCTCAAGAGATGAATGCTCTAAAAAAAAGAGAGAGAAAGAAAATAAAAGATACGAGGAAATAAAAAGGAGCAAGTGCTCGGAACCTCGAAAGAAAAGAAAAAGAAGAGCATCTCATTCTCCTCATAAAGTTTCAAAAGCAAGGAAGGTATGTAACCCCTCAAAGAGCAAAGTAGAATTAGGCTTCCACCACCATTGTTATCACCATCATCAACATACACCATTCATTCGCCACACATGCACATCTTGATTTGGCTTATTGATTTGTTTCTTTGGATCCATGGTTTGACTATGCAATAAATGTCTTGTAAGTATTTATACTTTATCTCCCTCCTATGAGCTTCAGATATTAAAGCCTTATTAGAGTAGGGTGAGAGAGAAGACAATGTCACTATGCTTCATACCACAAATACTACATATCTTGTGAGAAGACATATACCATCACTGCCTTGGTAAGGATCCAGAAATACCACAAAAGAGAGACCTGAGAGAATCATACAAGGAATTTCTGAGTTTTATTTGAAAATCTGCAAAAAAACCCAGAGCTATAGCTGATCAAGAATAAGAGACATGGCACTTGGCTAGACTGTTCTATCTTTTAACCACTCAAGACAGAAGTGACGGTTACAAGTCCTATGGTGTAGGTAAAGTAAGTAAGTTTTAAGTCTTAACAGTTTATTCTAACTCAGAGATGAGATCTTGCTTAAATGCGTGTGTACTTCTAAGAAATGAAACCACTGCAGAAACTCTTGTGTTCATCCTTGCTCAGGGACGAGCAAGAGGTAAGCTTGGGGGAGTTTGTTGACGGTCCTTAAGTATCAAATTTAATTATCAAATAAACAAAGAAAAGGATCCAAATGAAATCAACATCTAGACTTAGGGTTTTATCTCACAGAATTCCACGAGTTTTGGTGTTTGTCTATTTCTGCAGGGGGTTATCAGGAAATAAGGAAGAAAGGCCCACATGTCGGGATTACATAGAGATATCAACCCACCGCGCAATTTTCTACCATCTAGAAGACTCCAGAAGCCACGGGAAGGAAGCGGAGCCCGAAAGGGGCCAGGCCCAGGGCGCCCGCCCTGAGGACCTGGGCGCCCGCCCACCTCTGGACTCCGTTCCGGACTCTCTTCGCACACGACGTTCCACCGACCTATTGGATCCAGAATAACATAGTACCACCTCGCCTATCGACCCAAAAACGCATAGAAGGGGAGGACTATATAAGGAGACCCCCTCTGGCCCCTGGAGAAGACAAGAAATTATCATAGAGATTGAGGGGTGCCCTCGAAGGAAAACTTCTTCTCTAAATAATATTTCTTTTTAGGCTTAGCAACCAATGTAAGTAGAAATAGATCTTCTAGTTTCTACTAGATTGAGAGAGATAGAGTGGAGGTGTAGATCGGAGGAAGGCCAGCCTGTCGGTGTCTACTCCGAGTTGTACCTGCGGGATCAAGTCTCCTAACCCGAGGCTTGCTTCTAAGATTCTTCAGTAATTCGACTTCTAATACTAGTAAGTTCTTGTTTTATTGCTCTTTGGTTTATGAGTTTACTTTAATCCTCTTCCGGTTGAGTATTAGAGTAATCACTTGCTAGCGTAAACGTGGTGTTTAGGCTAGGGTACTCATAGATATCCCCTGACTAGCTGGACCGTGGTAGTAGCGAGGAACGTGACAATTCCGAGTTACCTTTGCAGATCACATCTCGTTAGCAGGACGGGTAGGTTTATAGGTGCGGGTCGAACATCCTTTGTGTTGTCTAGATTCCGTGAGCCTCCCTAATAGAACAGTAGATCATCCTTACCAAGGTTAGAACGAGACTACGGTTGCAGTCTTCTCTATACATCACTCACATTGAAAGACATTCTTTGTGCCTAAAGGGATAGTAGCAATAAATTTGGTTAGTCAGATGCACCCTTTCTCCCAGTGGTAAAAATATAAATACGATAACTCTGGATAACCTCCCGGGTGAAATGCTCACCGATATCCGTGCGCTTGCGGATCATTTTCTAATTGCGTTACCAAATATCAACAGGGGACTTTCCTCTCTAGTATTTGATACGGTCCCACATATCTAGGTGCAAGCTTGCTTCGAACTCGGAAACGTTGGACTTCCTTCATTGGTGTAACCTTGAGATACACGTAGTCACCTATATTGAATTCAAGTGGCCTTCTTCTCTTATCAGCGTAACTCTTTTGTCGCGATTGTGCCGTCTGCATATGCTGCTATATGATTTGCACCTTTTTCCCAGCTTCGTTCACGAAGTCGATACCATAGTATCTTCTTTCACCACGTTCAACCCAGTTTAATGGAGTTCTACATCTGCGATCATACAACGCTTCGAACGGGGCCATTTTGATACTCTCTTGATAGCTATTATTGTATGAGAATTCAGCCAGAGGTAACCATGATTCCCATGATCCCTTGGACGATAGCACATAGGCCCTCAGCATATCTTCTAATACTTGATTTAGCCTTTCAGTTTGACCTGAGGTCTGGGGATGGTACGCGGTGCTTCTTATTAGACTGGTCCCCAAACTCTTATGCATTCGCTCCCAAAATTGATCGGTGAACTGTGGTCCTCTATCTGATATGATGGTTTTGGGAATGCCATGCAACTTGACAATCTCTGCTATATAGATATCAGCATACTCAGGAGGTCGGTAACGAGTTTTCACAGGAATGAAATGAGCCGACTTAGTCAATCGATCTATGATTACCCAAATCGAGTCATACCCCTTCCTCGTCGTTGGTAAACCTGTTATAAAGTCCATACTGACCTCTTCCCATTTTCACTCTGGAACTGATAACGGTTGTAACAGACCTGCAGGTTTCATATGTATAGCCTTGACTCTGCAACACGTGTCACAACGGGCCACATATGCCGCTATCTCTTTCTTCATCTCAGTCCACCAAAAGTGGGGTCTTAGGTCTTGATACATTTTACTACTGCCCGGTGGAATAGAAAGCTTCAAGAAATGGGCTTCATCCATGATGCGATTCTTCAATTCTCGATTTTTCGGAACTACTAACCGATGTTGAAACCACAATACCCCTTTCTCATCAACTCGAAACTGAGTTTTTGGGTCATCTTTGATCTTTTCCTTGATGTGGAAAATACCCTTGTCTGTTTTCTGACGGACTTGACTCTCAAGTGAACAACTGAGCTGTATGTGACATAAGACTTCAGGATGCATGAGATTGAAACCATCTTCAAACCACGGTTGAACCACTTGATAGTGCGGTTTGCGACTCAATGCATCTGCTACCACATTAGCCTTGCCTAGATGATAGTGAACCTCCAGATCATAATCCTTGATCAACTCTAACCATCATCGTTGCCTCATATTCAGCTCGGACTGAGTGAAGATATACTTCAAACTCTTATGATCGGTATAGAAATGACACTTATTTCCCAGCTAATAGTGTCTCCAGATCTTCAAAGCGTGCACTACTGCTGCTAACTCGAGGTCGTGAGTTGGGTAGTTGACTTCATGCTTTCTCAACTGTCGTGAAGCATAAGCTATCACTCTGCCATCTTGCATCAACACAGACCCCAAGCCACTTTTCGACGCGTCGCAAAAGACATCAAAAGGCTTCTCGATATTGGGTTGCGCCAGAACGGGAGTGGTGGTTAGTAACTTTTGCAAGGTGTGGAAGGCTAGCTCACACCCCTCCGTCCAGACAAACTTATGATCTTTTTGTAGCAAACTAGTCATTGGCTTAGCAATCTTGGAGAAGTCAGGTATGAAATGACGATAATACCCGGCCAGACCAAGAAAACTTCTAACTTCCGAGACAGAAGTTCGTGCCTTCCAGTCCATGACTTCCTGCACTTTTTACGGATCCACAGCAATCCCTTCTTCAGACAGAATGTGCCCTAGGAAAGGAACTTTCTTCAACCAGAACTCACACTTGCTGAACTTGGCATATAACTGATGCTCTCGTAATCATGTTAACACGATTCTCAGATGCTCGGCGTGATCTTGCTCATTTTCTGAATAAACCAGGATATCATCGATAAACACCACAACAAACTTATCTAACTCTGGCATAAAGACTGAATTCATCAGATACATGAAGTATGTAGGAGCATTCGTCAACCCAAAGGACATGACTAGATACTCATACAATCCATATCTGGTGGAAAAAGCAGTCTTTGGGATATCTTACGGGCGAATCTTGATTTGGTGATACCTAGATCTCAAATCTATCTTGGAAAACACTTTTGCCTTGGAGAACTGATCAAATAAGATATCGATCCTTGGCAAAGGATACTTATTCTTGATTGTCACTGCATTTAGTGGACGATAGTCCACGCACATGCGCAGCGATTGATCCTTCTTTTTCACAAACAACGCCGGACAACCCCATTCCGATGAACTTGGCCGGATGAACCCTTTATCCAGTAACTCCTTTAGTTGATTCTTCAACTCAGCGAGTTTGTTTGGTGGCATCCGGTACGGCCTTCAAGATATTGGTGCTGTACCTGGTATCAACTCGATTGCAAACTCTACTTCCCTATCTGGAGGAAGTCCCGGTAATTCCTTAGGAAAAACATCAGGGAACTCACAGACTACTGGGATCTGTGGTAATGGAACCACGTGCGTAGCACAAGAGATGCTAGCAAAGTCAAAGCGACGGGGCAGAGGTACTTGAAAAGAGCTACTGCCCTGGGGTTCTCTGAGAGATAACATCCTCTACCCAGTATCTATGACAGCATCCCATTCCCGCATCCAGTTCATGCCCATGATAACATCCAAAACTAACCCAGGCATGACCACTAAATTCACTCGAAACACCCGGCCACTTATATCCAGGGTTGCCCCTCGGACCACTCTATTTGTTAATACATCTGCCCCTGCTGAGCTGATACGATAGCCATAACCCAGATCTGTAACTAGTTGATCATGCTTTTGTGCAAATGCTTGGCTCATGAATGAATGCGATGATCCTGAATCAAACAAAACAACTGCAAGATGTTGGTTGACAGGGAACATACCAGCTGTGACCGGTTCTCCTTCTAGGATCTCCTCGATCGAGGTATGATGCACACGAGCTGGATAAGTTGGCTGTTGCCTCTTGGGGTAGGGACATTCTTTAGCAAAGTGCCCCATCTTGTGGCAGTTGTAGCACGGACCCTTGGTCGCATTGTTGGCAGCAGGTGCCGCAGCTTGAATTGCCTTTGGCTTGGTAGGAGCTGTCGCCACCTTATACGGCTTCTGCTGCGTTGGATGCCCGGTGTTCCTTCTCTGCGGTGGTCGAAACCTAGCACCTGGGGCAGGAGGACGATACTGCTGTCGCCCTGCCACTGGTGCCCTGGACTGAGACGACCCGGTTCAAAAGCCCTCTTACGTGACTTGGATGCACTATAGTTGTTGTTATTGTTTTCCTGGGTCAAACAGTCACTGATATAAGCATTGAAGGTAGCCCTAGCTCCTGTACCCATGGTCTTCAGCATCTTTGGATACAAGCCTCTCTGGAAACTAGTAATCTTCTTGGCCTCTGTGTTCACAAACTCAGGGGCGTAGCGAGCGAGATTGTTGAAAGCGTGTAGGTACTCCTTTACAGACTTCATTCCCTGAGACAGCCTCATGAATTCCCTGTTGACGGTCCTTAAGTATCAAATTTAATTAACAAATAAACAAAGAAAAGGATCCAAATGAAATAAAGATCTAGACTTAGGGTTTTATCTGACAGAATTCCAAGAGTTTTGGTGTTTGTCTATTTCTGCAGGGGGTTATCAGTAAATATGGAAGAAAGGCCTACATGTCAGGATTACGTAAAGATATTAACGTGCTGCGCAATTATCTTACATCTAGAAGACTCCAGAAGCCAAGAGACCGAAGCGGAGGCAAAACGAGGCCAGACCCTGGGCGGCCGCCCAGTTGGTCAGGGCGCCCGCCCTGCCCCTGAGTCCAATCAGGACTCTGCTTTGCGGGAAGTCTCCACCGACCTAAAGGATGAATCTAAATCATACAATCTATGTCGGTTTGATCCAAGGGCCCATATTCACTTGAAGGGACTATAAAACCAGACCCCCTGGCCCCTGGAGGAGGGAGCCTCTCAACCCTAATTCATTGTTCCATCAAGGGAGAAGAAGCCTCTGATCAAGATTAGAGCCACCACATCAATTAGATATCTAGATTAGCATAGCTACATAGGATTAGAACTAGAAGGAGTCAATCTTCGATTGGTTTCCGGATCTGTCAGGAGGATTCTTGGTAATTCTCTAATTGTGCTTCTAATTGCTTTCTAATTATCTTTGTTCTTCAATATTATGAATATGACTTTGTTCTACTTCAATATATTGCTTATGACTTTGCTCTACTTGCTTATATTCAAGATTATATTGTTCTTAGTTTATCATAGTTATGTACTTGGCTTAGTTAGATACGATCTATATACATGCTTAGGATCGTATAGCGTTTATCCATCGGATCCATGGGTAAATGATAGATATTGTGTAGGCGTGGTGCTTATACCGTATTTATCTGCGATTGTACCCAATATGCCAGATCATGGGGTAGTTCGTGATAGTGACAGCTTCATTGATTCTTATATAGTCCCCCTCTCGTGTATTGGGCTGGCAGAGCAACATTATTACAGGGGAGTGATTGCTATGTTTCTCATATTCCTTGCTAATATCACTATGCATGGGCGTAGTCTTGTCTCGCAATGATTACTAAGTATGCTTGCACTAACTATGATATGCTAGACTATATAGTTGAGAATAACTTAGGGAATATTCTTGTAGTTCGTTCTAATACCATGCTAATGACTTTCTAGAGTATCTAATTGAGGTGCTTATCATATTTATTATGTGGCTAGATCAGATTAGTTATCCTTGTCACTATTATTATTTCATATATCTTTTATGTGACACCTGTATGAAGAGTTAGATATAATGTTCTCAATTATACATGCAATGATAGATGCTCAATCTCATATTCTATTCTGTAATCATTAGTGATGATTTTTAATCCCTTCCCAGTGGTAAAAATATAAATAACGATACCTGGAATACTTCCCGGTTAAAATGCTACATCGGTATTAATCTGTGCGCTTGCAGATCCCATTCATTATTTATTTAGAAGAGCAATTGCATATTTCAATACCGCGTCTCTTATATCATGCTAGGGATGACAACTTGGCTTAAGTGGTGTAAGGGATAGGTTTGGCATTTTTGGCACCGTTGCTAGATTTAGAACTTAGCCTACTTTTAGTAATGATGTTAAGAATACCCAACAAGCATTTTTGGCGCCGTTGCCGGGGAAGGTTGATTACTAATCAGGAATGGAATAAAAGATTTTGAGTTATCATTCGCATCACTAATATGATTGAGCTTATCTATTCTCTCATACAGTTTTACCCCGATATTTTTCTATTTTATCTTATGCAGGGGAATGTATGAATAGAAGACATCTTACAGGAAATTTTGTTGATGATCCTGAAGCATTATTCAAGAAGACGAGAGCCAAGCTAAAGAAATCATCAACACTTCACGAAGAAGCTTCATCCAATCAAGAAGATCACCGGAACTTGTCTTCAGAGTTCGAAGCCATGGCGAACAAATCAATCCGCGAGTTCTCAGCTCCCACTACGGACAACATCCGCACTGGACCTGCTGCAGAGATCGATGGCAACTTTGAGCTCAAGTCTGGACTTATCAACATGGTGCAATCCAACCAGTTCTGTGGGAAGGCACACGAAGATGCTAGTGCTCATTTACAACACTTCCTGGAGATTTGCAACACATTCACCATAGCAGGAGTTTCCAAAGACGCTATACTACTTCGCCTCTTCCCATTTTCACTGTTAGGAAGAGCGAAGCAGTGGTTCTACGCTACAAAGGAGAAGAATACTACGTGGGCACTCTGCTCAACAAACTTCCTGGCAAAGTTTTTTCCCATGGGCAAGACCAATGCTCTTCATGGGAAGATTACAAGTTTTCAGCAACAAAATGATGAATCTGTTCCAGAAGCATGGGAGCGCTTTCAAGACTACATCCTAGAATGTCCCCATCATGGAATGGAGAGTTGGCTATTGATGCAGACATTCTATCATGGGCTCAGCAACAGTGCCCGAGAGACTATGGATGCTGCAGCTGGAGGAGCATTCTTATCACTTACTATATCACAAGCCACAGCTCTTGTGGAGAAGATGGCGTCCAATCAAAGCTGGAATGAAGAGAGGACCCAGACACGCAAGAGAGGTGGAGGTATGCATCAACTGAAAGAGGTAGACATGCTGTCTGCAAAGCTAGACCTGCTCATGAAGAAGCTCGACGATAGAGCTGGAGACAAGAAAGAAGTTATGCACATCTACGACTCTCACATGACTTGTGAGGAGTGTGGAGACACTGGACACTCAGGCAACCACTGCCCTGAGATACTTGAGGATGTAAACTACATCAACAACAACAACAACAACAACTACAACCGTCCTCAACAAAATCAAGGTTGGAATCAACAGAGGCCTAACTGCTCAGGTAATTATCAAGGTAACAATTCTTACAACAATAATTCTAATAATTTTCCACCTTTGAGAGAGTTAGTGTCTAATCAAGGAAAGCTAATGGATAACCTATCTAAGAAATTGGCATCTAATGATAAAATGCTAGAAAATATAAACAATAGAATGGATAATTTTTCTACTGCCATCAAGAATCAAATTAGCTTTAATAAAATGATTGAATCTCAGTTAAATCAAATAGCTGCTGCTGTTCCTACTACTAACCCCGGTATACCATCACAACCGGAAGGATTAGAATCTGCAAATCTTGTAGACGTGTTTGATGCAGGTAATTGGAGTAACCCCGTCAATGAATTTTCTACTGACCGTCTGCCGGTCAAGAGAGGCGATCCAGGACGCCCCATCATCCCGATCTCCATCGGCATGGTGGACTTCCCAGAAGCACTCTGTGACTTTGGCTCCAGCGTCAACATTATACCCAGGGTACTCTATGAAAAATTCTTTACATATCCTTTATTAGAGACAACCATGTGTTTGTAGTTTGCAGATCAGACGATAACTTTCCCAAAAGGAATAGTGAGGAACCTTTGTATCCGAGTTGGTACCTTGTATGCCCCAGCAGACTTCGTAGTGGTAGAGACCGGAAATGATGAGAGAGCACCTATCATCCTAGGGAGGCCATTTCTGAACACCACGGGAGCTATCATCTACGCCAGTGCTGCCAAGATCAGTTTCTACGTCAAAGGGAAGAAGGAAACATTTTTCTTCAAGAATAGGACTACACAAATTCAAGATCAATCCAGACGTAAATCAAGGAAGAGGACCAACAGGAGAAACAGGAACAAGCAAGTGTGGACCGAGTCAGCTAAGATGGTCACTGTAGTCCATGGAGGCCAAGATCACCAACTTAAGTCACCGTTTTTGACCAAGAAGGACGACCCAGGAATGCCAAGCATCTACTGCTCCATAAATGGATACAACTTCTACAAGACGATTTGTGACACCGGATCACGCGTCAACATAATGGCCGCAGTCACCTATCGGCTCTTGTTCGGGACCATGCCACTAAGACCAACATACATTCAGCTCCAGATGGCAGATCAGACATTTCGAGAAGTTAAAGGAATAGTATCTGATGTCCCAGTCAAAATAGACGATCATTTTGTCTACACAGACTTTCAAGTTGTTGACATGGGAGAAGACGAGTATGATCCACCCATCATCCTTGGAAGACCGTTCCTCAGCACCGTTAAAGCCATTATCTACATTGGAACCGGAGAAGTCCATATGCACTTCCCCTCAGAGAAGGTACGCCGTTATTTTACTGACCCTAACTATATCGTTGAAGAATCTAAGCAGGTTAGAAAGAGACGCAACCGCAACCAGAGGAGGCAGATCATCAAGGATGGATGGGCAGACTATGAAGGAGAAGTTGTAAGGTCAGAAGACGTAGAGTTTAAACAGAATTATCCAGAGGAGATTGAAGCACCGAGTCAGGTATGGAAAATGAAGATAACTATACAAGAAGAGGAGGCGCTGCCGGAAGTACCGACTACGCCACCCAACGAACCTCAGGACGATTAAGAAATTGGAGAGTCCCATTCGGAGGACTTAAAAACACCGAACGCCTTGCCAAGAGGTAAACTTGGTAGTTACCTTTTCCCTTTCAAATTATTTAAAATAGTTTACTTAGTTAATCATATTCATACTATCTTAAAAAAATAAAAGAAAATAAAAATATGAAAAAAAGTAAGCCTCATGTGAGTATACGAGTGGCATAAAAACCATAAGTACATTCACTGTGGTGGCATAAAAATAAAATAAATATTTTTCTGCTTCATAAAAATAAAAAATAAAAATATAAAAACAGGGAGTAAAATTTATTAAGGAGTCTCAAGATAATAAAGGCTAGATATTTATGCTAACACTTAATTAGTTCCACAAGCTTTGTTGTCTATTTGAGCTCCATAGAATTTAAAATCAAGAAGACTAGCAGACGGAGGACATTCTAATCGCTGTCAGAATGCTGCTGACTTTCAAATACACCTCTGCCACCTACTAGCTACATCAAGAGAAATTACGTCAAAATTCAGCTTGGGGGAGAGCACCCCCATTTATCCCGATAAGTATTTCTATCTATCTTTATACTTATACTATTTTAGAATATTAATACACATAAACTATGGGAAAACCAAATAAAGATTTTATGCTTATATATATATATTACTTAGTGTGTTTAATTAATAAATAAAGTGGCTATGCTAATCTGTATCTAATAAAACTTAAGCATGGATATGATGAATAGTTGCTCTGCCTAATTTGCACATTTTAAGTTCTCTCTCAAGTTTAGACATAACTGTTATAATTTAAAGCTTGCTCTAGACCTAAACTTGTGGGATGAAAACTTGATCTGAAGTCTAAGTTGTTAATGGATACGATATGGAAAGGCTGAGCTGCTGTTTATCTGTTCCTAGAGATGCTAGAATTCTGGAGAATTTTATCTTTGAAAATCTTTAAAATGTTGCATGATGAGTTCCTGTATGATGAGAGCTTAAATTCCTACCACAGCCATATATACATGCTTGGTAGACCTTGAGCCACACATTTATTATTTACTGCTTATGAGCATTGAGTGTGGTCAAGCTGTGTAGACCCTTAGGAGCTTGTCATGTGGTTAAATCAAGATTTCACTTGCACGTTCACTCATATATGCTACTTCTACTCCGGAAGTACCATCCACATATGTCCATCCATTCCGTCTCCAGAACCACCTGAAAATATTCTACTCCTAATCCGGGAGAGAATAACCAAAAATATTTTCTGTTTTCCCCTTTGTGAAATAAATGCTCAAGTTATCTTGTTACTACCACTTGCTATATTATCTCAAGAGATGAATGCTCTAAAAAGAGAGAGAGAGAGAGAGAAGAATAATACGAGGAAATAAAAAGGAGCAAGTGCTCGGAACCTCGAAAGAAAAGAAAAAGTGAGACGAGAGGTAAAAATGGACAAGTGTCCGACATTAGAATTAGGGGTGCAAGATACCCACCTGAGAGAAAAGAAAAAGAAGAGCATCTCATTCTCCTCATAAAGTTTCAAAAGCAAGGAAGGTATGTATCCCCTCAAAAGAGCAAAGTAGAATTAGACTTCCACCACCATTATTATCACCATCATCACCATACACCATTCATTCGCCACACATGCACATCTTGATTAAACTTATTGACTTGTTACTTTGGATCCATGGTTTGACTATGCAATAAATGTCTTGTAAGTATGTATACTTTATCTCCCACCTATGAGCTCCAGATATTAAAGCCTTATTAGAGTAGGATGAGAGAGAAGGCAATGTCACTATGCCTTATACCACAAATACTACATATCTTGAGAGAAGGCATATACCATCAATGCCTTGGTAAGGATCCAGAAATACCACAAAAGAGAGACCTGAGAGAATCATACAAGGAATCTCTGAGTTTTATTTGAAAATCTGCAAAAAAAAACCCCAGAGCTATAGCTGATCAACAATAAGAGACATGGCACTTGGCTAGACTGTTCTATCTTTTAACCACTCAAGACTGAAGTGACAGTTACAAGTCCCATGGTGTAGGTAAAGTAAGTAAGTTTTAAGTCTTGACAGTTTACTCTAACTCAGAGATAAGATCTTATTTAAGAGCATGTGTACCGTCAAATTTTTAAAGATATTGCAGCAACTTCTGATCCATAGCTGAGTCTATCCTTGCTCAGGGACGAGCAAGAGGTAAGCTTGGGGGAGTTTGTTGACGGTCCTTAAGTATCAAATTTAATTAACAAATAAACAAAGAAAAGGATCCAAATGAAATAAAGATCTAGACTTAGGGTTTTATCTGACAGAATTCCACGAGTTTTGGTGTTTGTCTATTTCTGCAGGGGGTTATCAGGAAATATGGAAGAAAGGCCTACATGTCAGGATTACGTAAAGATATTAACGTGCTGCGCAATTATCTTACATCTAGAAGACTCCAGAAGCCACGAGACCGAAGCGGAGGCAAAACGGGGCCAGACCCTGGGCGGCCGCCCAGTTGGTCAGGGCGCCCGCCCTGCCCCTGAGTCCAATCAGGACTCTGCTTTGCGGGAAGTCTCCACCGACCTAAAGGATGAATCTAAACCATACAATCTATGTCGGTTTGATCCAAGGGCCCATATTCACTTGAAGGGACTATAAAACCAGACCCCCTGGCCCCTGGAGGAGGGAGCCTCTCAACCCTAATTCATTGTTCCATCAAGGGAGAAGAAGCCTCTGATCAAGATTAGAGCCACCACATCAATTAGATATCTAGATTAGCATAGCTACATAGGATTAGAACTAGAAGGAGTCAATCTTCGATTGGTTTCCGGATCTGTCAGGAGGATTCTTGGTAATTCTCTAATTGTGCTTCTAATTGCTTTCTAATTATCTTTGTTCTTCAATATTATGAATATGACTTTGTTCTACTTCAATATATTGCTTATGACTTTGCTCTACTTGCTTATATTCAAGATTATATTGTTCTTAGTTTATCATAGTTATGTACTTGGCTTAGTTAGATACGATCTATATACATGCTTAGGATCGTATAGCGTTTATCCATCGGATCCATGGGTAAATGATAGATATTGTGTAGGCGTGGTGCTTATACCGTATTTATCTGCGATTGTACCCAATATCCCAGATCGTGGGGTAGTTCGTGATAGTGACAGCTTCATTGATTCTTATATAGTCCCCCTCTCGTGTATTGGGCTGGCAGAGCAACATTATTACAGGGGAGTGATTGCTATGTTTCTCATATTCCTTGCTAATATCACTATGCATGGGCGTAGTCTTGTCTCGCAATGATTACTAAGTATGCTTGCACTAACTATGATATGCTAGACTATATAGTTGAGAATAACTTAGGGAATATTCTTGTAGTTCGTTCTAATACCATGCTAATGACTTTCTAGAGTATCTAATTGAGGTGCTTATCATATTTATTATGTGGCTAGATCAGATTAGTTATCCTTGTCACTATTATTATTTCATATATCTTTTATGTGACACTTATCCCTGTATGAAGAGTTAGATATAATGTTCTCAATTATACATGCAATGATAGATGCTCAATCTCATATTCTATTCTGTAATCATTAGTGATGATTTTTAATCCCTTCCCAGTGGTAAAAATATAAATAACGATACCTGGAATACTTCTCGGTTAAAATGCTACATCGGTATTAATCTGTGCGCTTGCAGATCCCATTCATTATTTATTTAGAAGAGCAATTGCATATTTCAATACCGCGTCTCTTATATCATGCTGGGGATGACAACTTGGTTTAAGTGGTGTAAGGGATAGGTTTAGCATTTTGGCACCGTTGCTAGATTTAGAACTTAGTCTACTTTTAGTAATGATGTTAAGAATACCCAACATTCCCCAACCTTCATTTCAACCACACCCGGAGGAATGTAATTTCCCCGGAAAGCGGTGGTGAAGCGGTTCCAGGTGATTGGGGTCCCCTCTGGGTAGGTAGTGCGGTGATGGGACCACCAAATCCTAGCGGGTCCCTGCAACTGGTGTGCCGCATACTCAGCCTTAAGTTCTTCTGTCATCCGAAGGAGACGAAACTTCTGCTCCATGGTGTTGATCCACTCATCTGCCTCGAGCGGTTCCAAAGTCTCCTTGAAGACAGGTGGCTTGGTATCCATGAAGTCTTTGAAAGAGCTACACTGGTTGACTTCACGACCGCCCTGGTTATCCCCACGGCGTGTGTTGTCCGCTATGTTACCCAGGGCTTCTTCCATATTGCGCTGCATTTGTTTCATGTTGCGTTGACTTCTCAGAAACTGCGCGAAAAACACGTCTACAGTATACGGAGGAGGCGGTGGTGGTGGCAGTGATGGTGCCCTTTCCTCATTCCGTCGAGCCCCACCTCCGGATGTACCTGGTCCAAGACTGGGGTTGCTGTTACCCCTGCCACGTGTTTGCACCATCTGCATATGTCAATGATAAGCAATCGTTAGGAGTTGCCATCAACGGTAGACATGTGTAGAATGATGTTGTACTGAATTTACTGAGGAAATAAATTCGCACAATAAACAGAGGCACATCAATTCATCATCCACACACGACATTACTTAACCGATTACTTCACATTCAAGCATCAAGGTTCGCATACATCCAAACTTGGCAGCATACATACACTGGACTTTCTGCATCATCTCATAAAGAATTACATAGCCCAGATCCAAAAGTACAAGACAACAACGACAACAAAAGAAGAAGGACTAGCTCTAGAGCCCTAGCATCTACTCGCTATGGTCACTGTCCATGCCGGAGCCCTCCTCGTCCCCATCTCCACTAGCAGCTGCTCCTATCTCGGGATCCTCATCCATCTCGTCCTCAGAGTCTAGGTCAGCTGCTCCATGCAGATGGTGAGGGTGGAGCTGGTTATGCAGCTGGTGGATCTCCTCATGCAAGTTCTCATTGTACTCCTCAGCATTAGCTAGCTGCTGCTCAAGCTCTAGCTGTCGGGCACTCAAAGTTTCCTCCTCGTGCCAGGCTTCATTCCTCTAATCAAGCACATGGACTAGCATGCGCTCACAGTTCCTGTGAGCAGTAGTCACCCTGTCCCGCTGCTCTCTCACTGCAAGCAGGTCCTGGCTCAGCTCACTGTTCTTCTGGACGGCCTGGACCCTCTCCTGGGTCACGCGGGCCAACTCTGCCTGCAGCCTCTCACCTCAGTGTCGAACTCACGCTGCAGCTGGCGCTTCTCATCCTGGACTGTGAGAATAGACCCAGACAAGCGACCCAAACAACGCTCTAGGCCTCGATAGGTCTTCATCAAGGCGTACATAGCACTCATAGCTGTGCTGTCACTATGCTGGTCCTCATCCGCACTCCTCTCTAGAGCGTTCACCTCGGACTGATCCCACACCGAAGTGTAGGGGTCACCCCGGGGAAACACCCCAGTGAAGGCGTGGGCTAGCTCCTGTGGAAACCTCTCCATTAGGTCCATCAGAACTGCGAAAGCTGCCCTGCTGGCACCGTGGAAAGGCGTGGCACCTCGGGACTCGTACACCCAGCCGCCCCAGGCGGGGTCACCTCCACTGGTAGGGACAACTGCGTCGATCCCCACCAGGGTCCCGTCACCAAGCTGCTCCTTATCCCAATAGTAGCGAGGCTCCCTTCCTTCAGGATACCCCATCGAACTCAGCACCCTCCAAAGCAAAGTGGGCATCCCAAACTCCTCCAGAAACTTGCTCTTATGTCGCGAGCTCCTGGCTGCCAACGGATGGCGAGGGGCCCGCCCACTAGTGGACTTACGAGCGGTGAGCCTAGTGCGTGCCATCTGTTGCAAAGGGAATACCTTGGGTAAGATTGAGGATTATCTTTAGTTAATTTATTTAGAATTAGGACAGATCAAATTAAGGGGGAAAGTAAGCAATGACATGAAATGAACATGATGCATGTACGGACTTACGATCTCACAAACTTAGAAACAAAGGTTAACACTAAGCGGTATATGTGGTGGCACACAGCGTTCTCTCATAACGTAACTAGCGTTCTAAGCGAAAACGTGGTTAGTGTACCTGCAGAAAACTCATTTCAGCCCAACCACAGTATGCTCATGCAGAACAAGAATTTTAAGCTATACACCCCACATACACAGACACCCGTCCATGCATATGACGTGTTACTACCCACATCATCGCCCTAATGACGGCATCGCCTCTCAGGACGGAATTCCCAACATGCGGTACTGTTCCCAAGGACACCAAAACATGTGTGCATGACACAGCACCTAACAACACTCCCCTAGACTCACAGCTCCCACTTACCGGGGCGTAGAGGAAAAATTGATCCATACATTGCCACTCAAATGAATGGTACTCATACTATTGCACGCCGTATGAGCGACGAAATAAAATATGATGCATTAACCTCCAAGTCAGTACTTAACTAGCCACCTTAGTGTCCTTAACTGGGCATAAAGGATATGACCATGGCACACGAGATTGTTTTTCCAAAAACTTAGTTGACACCTTGATTATCATTAATAAGAATCTTTTATTAAACCGGTTTAGATTTAGTTGAGAACGTACTTATGAACAGTAACTTGCTAAACCTTGCTCCGATACCAGCTGTAACAGAACCGCCCAAATTATAAGAGATTAAGCCTAATAGCGACCATTTGCATAGTCAAACCATCGAGCTTAAGCCCATATAATCTCGGTAGTCCGTGAAATCTCGAAGGATTTCAAACCACATATCGTACATACAGCCAAGATCGTAATAAGTTCAGCGGTCACCATTCACAGTTACATCCAGTTCGAAACCATTCATCGAAAACATCGGAGTGCTTAAAGTTATTACAAACCATGTTCACAGATAGCGGAAGTTTCATAGTTGAAAATAACACACACACACACAGTCTGATATAGTGCCTTAGTTTTGGTCATTCCTAGAAAAGCAAAAGAAGAGACGGAGCGACCATCACCCTAGGTCTAGTCATCACCCATAGCTGGGCACAGGCAGAGGATGCAATAACCATAGTACATTTGACCATCTGCAAAACAACATGGGAGTAGAACCCTGAGTACGAGAATGTACTCAGCTAGACTTACCCGTCATAAATTAAAATAAAGACTCTTCAAGGATCATGAAGGCTATATAGTGGGGTAGCTGATGACCTTTTTGCAACACAGCACGATTCTATTAACATATCCTAAGGAAATTCCTTCTTCTTTTAATTTGCTCAAGTTGAAAGTATCATTACCTATTATCTAGGTTTGCACCTGCACTATTACAAGCAAGTATAGTGATATGAGGGTACCTCATCATAGCATTCATGCAACCATTCATCATTATAACCCAAGTGTTCCATTGTCGACGAAAGCTGGTCGGCAGTCTACCTTGGGGTATACCCACGGTAGTAGTTTGTCGGTAGACGGTGCGCAAACTACGAACTCGATGGTGACGCAAGACACGGATAAGCTTTTTATCCTGGTTCGGCCGCTGAGGTGGCGTAATACCTACTTCCTGCGTCTGGTTGTATTGATTTGTGTTGAGAGAATAATGTGTCCTAAGGGGGGTCCCTTGCCCCTCCTTATATAGTCCGGAGGGCAGGGTTACAGATCTGGAAACTAATCCTAGTCGGTTACAATTGCCATAGATAGCTCAATATCAATTCCTATTCTAACTGACTAGAATCCTGCTTGATCTCCACGTCTTGTTTCCTTGCACGAAACTCTGAGTAGTCAGATCAAGCCTCAAACTTGTCTCGTAATGGGCCAAGCCTCCTGGCCCAAGTCTAGCCGTAAGGGTATATGGGTTTATACCCCCACAGCTAGTCCCCGAGCACCATGTATTGTGAAGTAATACGTCGTCTTGAGCTTCTTTGATCAGTGAAACTTGACGTCTTCAATAAGTAGGAAAGTTTCCTAAACAGTTGTAATGACATTCCGGCCAACTTCAAAGATAGTTGACCAACACTGGCATCGAAGAAGTAGGTTGTTCGAAGAATGCATGGTGCTCTTAATCAAAAAAGATTTCTTTCCTGGTGAAGTGTGCCCACTTTACTTCTTTGAAAAGTATAGCCTTTTAGAAAGCTAGCATATTCACCGCAAGGTGAAGTGTGCCCACTTAGTCCCCGAGCCTGGTAGTAGGTGACGTAGGCACGTGGTGCCAGGGTCAAAAGAAAAATCCTCAAAGAAATTCTGAACTAAGATGCATCGCCAGATGCATCGTACCGATGTAGTCCTCGAACTTGCTGGAAGGCGAAGTATGAGCCTTGTAGGAAGGTCTAAAAAATTCGAGTTATCCAGTCCCCGAGTATCTCATGCTTATTCGCCATCGGGTAGACTTAACAACCAGTCCCCGAGCGTGTAGGTTGATGCAGTACCCAGATTTCCAAGCTGGCAGACTGGGCGACCAGTCCCCGAGCATACAGTGCTCGGTGGTCGGTGCAGTCCCTAGATCTCCAAGCTGGTAGACTGGGCAACCAGTCCCCGAGCATACAGTGCTCGGTGGTCGGTGCAGTCCCCAGATCTCCAAGCTGGCAGACTGGGCGACCAGTCCCCGAGCATACAGTGCTCCGTGGTCGGTGCAGTCCCCAGATTTCCATACATGAAAAATGGTCGATCAGTCCTCGAGCTCACAGTGCTCGGTGGTCGGTGTAGTTCCCATGAACGTTTGATCCACCACCAATTTTTGTCTGTTATTTTGAAAACGTCTCATCACATAAATGGGTGATGTGACGAGACCTCCTAACGCGCTGTCAGATGGTTGCGTGAAAAGGTGCGCCCAGTAATTGTGTAGCCACCCTTTGCGCGGTTTGAGAAAAAGAAACCATCAATTATACCAAAAAGCCGCTGTATTAACTGCCGATAATTATTGAAAACCGAAACGCCGCGTCCGCCGCTGGGCCCGCCCACTTCCCAATAATGCGGGATGTGGGAGGGGTGGAGTTGTGGTTTATAAAAGTCTGACAGTACCCCCGCATTGCTTACCCTACGATCGCCTTCAAGCTTTCCGCTCTTGCCTTCTACAACCACCTGCAATCCTCCCAGCTCGCAGTCACTCCTGCAACGTCAATGGCGAAGAGCGACTCCAAGAAGAGGGCCGAGCTGATGGCCAAGGAACGGAAAAAGTCCCGAAGCAGTGTGAAGTCCCTCAATGACCTCGTAGACATGGGGCTACTGCACAGCCCAGAGCTCGGCGGCTGGAGGGCGCCAGAGGGGGAGAGCTACCCCGACCCCCGTGCCGGTGACATTGTAGTGTTCGAAGATTTTCTCAAGAGGGGTTTTGGGGTTCCTATCCATCCTTTTCTCTAGGGCTTCTTCTATACTATGAGATCGGGATCTGCAATCTGCACCCAAACTCAATTCTTCTCATTTCCACTTTCATCCATTTGTGCGAGGCCTATGTTGGAATAGAGCCACACTTCGATCTTTTTCGTTATCTTTTCTGTTTGAGAAAAAAGGGGGCGGTTGGAGGCTCCAAGATTGCAGTTGGAGTATACCTCAATCTTCACAACGGGATGAAGAACCGGTATCTAAACTGCCCATGGAACACTTCTCTCACCGAATGGTACAAGAAGTGGTTCTCTGTCAGGGAAGAGCCGGGCAGCTCCACGTTCTGTGACGTGGGGTACATCCCTGAGAAGAGGGTCAGTTGGACCGACCGCCCAGAGTTCGCCGGTCAAGTAGCGGACCTGATGAAGCTGATCGACTGGTCGCGTTTGGACGGGCTAGGAGTGGTCGGCAACTTCGTCTGTCGTCGGGTGATGCCCTGCCAGAAGAGGGTGCACTCGGCATACGAGTAAGCTAGGAGCCAGGACCCGACCAGGATGAGGCCTGAGGTCATGGAGAAGGCGGAAGTGCAGCAGCTGTTGAACGAACTGTTCAACTTTGCAGACGACAGCTTCGTCTGTGGTAGTGATCGGGTGCAAGCCTTCAAGCTGGGGCGACCAGCTCCTAAGGTAACGTTACTGACTGATTGTACCTCCTTACTTCTTGTTCTTCCTAGTTGCTGACTTGTCTCTTTTACTGTTGTAGATCGGAGACGTTGACCGGTGCACAGTGTACGTATCACTGGCACCTGGGATGGAGAATCCCGCGGGGGAAGATCTGCTAGAGGACGACACTACTCGGTGTACCCGGTACACCAGCAGTGAGGAGGAGCAGACCCACCCCGCCCCGACCACCGAGGACAGGGTGGCGGGGAAAAGGCCGATGGCAGCAGACCCCTCCCCCGCAGAGGCGCTATCGGCGGAGAGCAGTCAGGCGCCAAAGTGCCGTCGACTCGTCCGGAGCACCGATGACGACGACGAGGTGGAGGAGGCCGCGCCTTCTCTGGTCCGGAGACCGCGCAGTCGACTAGACGTAGCGCTGGCCACCACTGATCGGGTGGCCAGCGACCCTCCTACACCGCGCGTCGTAGAGATGGGAGCGCAGGCGCCAACCGGTAGGACCAGGAGGAGGTTCACCGCAACGCACCAGCGATCTGACCTGTAAGTTTTTAACTTTCGTACTGCGGCGTTCTATTTTTTGTTGCTGTTTCTGACATTGTTTAAATGTCGTTTCGTTGTTTAGCGCGGCGTCGGACGTCAACCCCGACCAGGCCGCTGAACAGAGGACGGCCGAGCCTGTTGCCGCTGCTGGAGACGCCGCGCCACAGGCCACGGAGCAGCCTACGGCGGCGACCGCTACTACGAGCGCCGAGGAACAACCGGCCCCGGCGAGTGCCACGGCGAGCACCCCGACAAGGGATTAAGAGGCAGCGAGGACCCCTCCCCCGAGTAATGTTGTGGGGGAGGGAGACAGAGTCCCGACTCCTCCAGCCGGAGAAGGGAGAGTTCCAACACCGCCCCGAGCAGGGGCCTCTTCGCCCGTAGGCTCCCCTGGCCTGGACCAGGGGCCAGTGATGCCCACGACCGCGGCCGGAGGCAGTGCGGCAAACGAGGAGCCCCAGGCGGCCTCTGACGATGACGTGGACGAGATCCAGGGTCGTCCCCGTGACGGCCGCCAGCACGTCTACGTGTGGCGCCAACACAGGGACCACTTTATTGGACACGAGGAGCTCGCGGAGACGGAAGAGGCCGCGAGGGTGGAGCGCGCGGCCAAGCGTCTTGTGGATGAGGTTAAGGTAAGTGCTCCTGTGTGCTGCTCGACACTTATGTGCAGTGTTCTTGTGGTCGACATACGTTCTTCTTTGCAGGGCGCGATGAAAACGGTGAAGTACCGAAAAAGGTGCTTCGACCAAATCGAGGGCATTGTGGCCGAGAACAAGGCCTTGTCCGTGGAGGTGGACCGGCTTCGGTTAGAGGTTGGGGAGAAGGTGGCCGAGATGAGTGCTCAGGAAGAGCGCCGTCTCGAGCTTACTCGGCGTTTAGCCGACCAGTATCGGCAGAGGACAGGTCAGTCGCACACTCCGAGCAGCTGTATATAGCCGTGTGATTAGTTTTGCTGACCAGGGGAATGTTCCTGTAGACTTGGAGGAAGAGGTTGCGCGCCTCCGACAAGAGAAGGAGCAGCTCGGTTAAGAGCTTGCCGGGGCGCTGGAGGCCGGGCGCCGAGCAGGCGAGGAGCTAGGTCAGAGGAATCGGGAGTTGTCTGGTAATAACCGTGCCGCCCTCCTTTATTTGGCTGCTCAACGTTCCTTTCATTGTTATTAAACTGACCTCCTGCTTGGTTTGTAGTGCTCAAGGTAAATACCAAGAAGCACTTAGACGAGCTGGTCAGGGATCGGGACTCCTGGAAGACTAACTGTATTAGGCTTTGGAAAGGAGTGGCCCCGGTCCTGGACTTGATCAGCCCCGAGCTTCCTGAAGACCAGCCCCACGCGCCGAAGCTGACGCCAGTCGAGAAGGCGCAACGGGCGTGGGATTTGCTCCAGCAGTTCGTTAAGGACGCCGGGGATTTCGCCGGCGCACATGTCCTCAGCATGGTGCGCGCCCACTATCCCTTGGTCGACTTGTCCAGGCTGGAGAGGGGGTACCCCAAGGAAGTCAGCCCGCAGGAGGCGGACGACCTTCGAGCTGGCCTGCTAGACTTGTCGTCGACGGTGATCGGCGACATCAACCTATGCGGGACGGCCACTCCCCCCGACCAGCCGGGGTCAGACAGGTCGGCCAGGGAGTTGTCGGGGGGCATCTATTGCCGGAGATGGGCGGTCGACGCCTGCAGTCTCGACCAGCCAGGCGCTGGTGGCCCCGACCCCTTCGTCCGGGCAGCAAGGCCAGGCGAGTGATCAGCCCTAACAGTAGGCCAGTAGGATAGTCTGTAGGAGTAGACTAGTAACCGCCCATCAGGGTGTTTATTGTAAACTCTGTATGTAAAGTTTGTAATAAAGATTGATTTTGTCATGACCATGATTTTGAGCGCTGTAAAGTTATCTGAGTGATGTATCACTGTGTTTGATTGATAGTCGTTAAGGATCTCCGTCGCAGAGGAATATTGTTGTGCTCGTCGAAAGCTCTGCGTGTAAACAATGTATAGCAAAAAAAGGAAAACTTTTATTATTGCTAATTATAAGAAACTTACAAGCAAAAGGTACTGGAACTTATGGATAAAAACGGCCCAGTTTGTCTATGTGCCAAGAATTAGGCACGCATGTTCCGTGTGGATACGCCAATCTGTAGGATGTAGGACGTGTGGCTTCGGCGACCACAAAGGGTCCTTCCCAGGGGGTGGATAGCTTGTGCATTCCTTCCTGGCTTGTTTTCCACCTGAGTACCAGATCGCTGACCACGAAAGAACGGTCCTTGACGTTCCTGTTGTGGTACCGTCTGATGGCTGCAAGATACTTTGCTGTTCGAAGACATGAATTTAGACGCTTTTCCTCCATGCAGTTGATTTCGAGCTCCCTGGCGTTGTCGGCCGTTGACTGGTTGAAGTTTTCAACTCTTGGAGACCCGAAGGCTATATCAGACGGCAGCACTGCCACGGTGCCGTAAACCATGAAGTAGGGTGACACCCCCGTGTTCCGACTAGCCTGTGTTCGGAGACCCCAGACCACAGCCGGTAACTCTTTCATCCATCGACCAGGTGCTCTGCCGTTCTCGGTGTACAACCTTTTCTTCAGGGCATCGATGATCATGCCATTGGCACGCTCTACTTGACCGTTTGCCCGTGGGTGGGCAACTAACGTATTTTATCACTATGCCTCTGCCATCGCAAAAGTCCCAAAACGTAGTGCCAGTGAACTGAGTGCCCAAGTCGGTGACTATACTGTTGGGGATCCCGAATCTGTGTATGATTTGATTGAGGAATTCCACAGCTTTCTCGGAGGTTGCTTTGACCAGTGGCATGTATTCGATCCACTTTGAGAATTTGTCAATTAATACGAAGACAAACTTGAAGTTGTCGGGAGCCGGTTTAAATGGCCCGATCATGTCGAGACCCCAGCAGTCGAAAGGCTAGGATGACAGGATAGTTTGAATCTCATGAGCAGGTACGTGGGTCCTTTTGGCGAAGAACTGACATCCTTCACAATGTCGGACCAGTTTTTCTGCGTCGGTGACCACCGTTGGCCAGTAAAAACCTGCTCGGAAAGCCTTCCCGACCAGCGTTCTGGAGGCAGCATGGTTACCGCAGGATCCGGCGTGTATGTCGTCTAGGAGCTTGATGCCATCATCCTGGGATATGGATTGGAGCAGCACTTCAGAACTTGCATTTTTTGCATGAGTTTGCCGTCCACCAGTATGTAATTCTTTGATCGTCAAATGAGGCGCTCGTTCTCCGTTTTATCCTGAAAGCCTGATCCGTCCGATATATATCTGATGAACGGGGTGCGCCAATCACGGCTACTGGTTGTCGGAGTAGCGTCGTCTATGAGCATTGCCTCCATAGGTTGCTTTTCGACCAGGTCTGTGCCCACACTTGGCTCATGGATGTCCTAGACGAAGACACCTCGCAGGATCTGGGCCCGAGATGACCATAACTTTGACAGCGCATCCGCTACCTGGTTTTTATCCCGGACCACGTGGGTGTACTCTATGCCATAGAAGTTGGATTCCCATTTGTGGATTTCTTTGCAGTAGAGATCCATCTTCTCGTGGGTTGCGTCCCATTCCTTGTTGAGTTAGTTGATAACTAAGGCGGAGTCGCCATAGACGTAGAGGCGTTTGACTCCCAACTCCATGGCTAGTCGTATGCCGTGCAAGCATGCTTCGTACTCGGCGATGTTGTTTGATGCCAGAAAAAGGATCCTAAGGACGTAATGCAATTTGCCCTTGTTAGGCGACACGAAAAGTATCCAGCGCCAGCGCCGTTGATGTTCAAGGACCCGTCGAAGAACATTGACCAGTGGTCGGAGACGTCGGAAACGGGAGGCTCGTTGAGATCCGTCCACTCTGCGATGAAATCGACCAGGGCCTGATACTTGACTGTGGTGCGACTCTGGAAATCCAAGGAAAATGGGCATAATTCCATTGCCCATTTTACAATTCTGCTGTTGGCGTCTTTATTGCGCAGAATATCCCCAAGAGGGAAACTGGTGGTTACCAAGACTCGATGGCCGTTGAAGTAGTGCTTTAGCTTCCTCGACGTTATTAGAATGGCGTATATGAGCTTCTGTATTTATGGATATCTGGCCTTGGACTCGTTTAAGACTTCGCTTATGAAATAAACTGGTCTCTGGACCTTGTAGATGTGACCTGGCTCGTCTCGCTCGACCACTATTGTCGTGGAGACAACCCTGTCGGTTGCCGCAATGTAAAGAAGTAGGTCTTCATTGGGCTAAGGCGCTGTGAGAACCGGCGGTGAGGTGAGGAAGGTCTTAAGCTGGGTGAATGCAGCGTCAGCCTCTTCTGTCCAGGAGAATTTTTCCGACGCCTTCAAAAGTTTGAAGAAAGGGAGGCCTTTTTCTCCTAGTCTTGAGATGAAGCGGCTGAGAGCGGCCATACATCCGGTGAGCTTCTAAATATCCTTGACATTCTTAGGTGGTCGCATGTCAAGTACTGCTTTTACTTTTGAAGGATTCGGTCGTATGCCGTCGCGGCTGACGACGTTGCCGAGTAGTAGACCGGAAGGGACACCAAAGATGCACTTTATGGGGTGAAGCTTCCACTTGTACTTGTTTAGCGCCTTAAAGGTTCGGTCTAAGTTGTTGATTAGGGTGCTTGCATCCCTTGTTTTGACGACGACGTCGTCTACATAAGCCTCGACAAGGTCATCACGAATCTCGTCGTGGAGGCATTGCTGGATGGCCCGTTGATAGGTGGCTCCAGCATTTTTGAGTCCGAAGGACATGGTCGTGTAGCAGTATGCGCCGAAAGGAGTGATGAACGATGTTTTGATCTGATCATCTTTCTTTAGCGAGATCTGGTGATAACCAGAGTAGCAATCTAGAAAAGAGAGGAGTTCGCATCCGGCCGTTGAGTCGACCACCTCGTCGATGCGAGGGAGACCAAAAGGATCTTTAGGACATTGTTTATTGAGGTCAGTGTAATCAACGCACATTCTCCATTCATTATTGTTTTTGCGTACAAGAACCGGATTGGCAAGCCAATCGGGATGATACACTTCTTTTATGAATCCGGCTGCTAGAAGCCATGTTATTTCTGTCCTAATAGCCACCTTTTTGTCACGAGCGAACCGTCGCAGCTTTTGCTTGATGGGTCTTGTGGTCTTCGAGACATTTAAGGAGTGCTCGATCAGGTTTCGTGGGACGCCGGGCATGTCTGCGGGTTTCCATGCGAAAACGCTCACGTTGTCCCTGAGGAACCTGACGAGCGCGTCTTCCTATTTAGGATCCAGGTTGGCCAAGATGAGGGCCGTCTTCTCGGGGCTGCCTTCAACCAGCTGTACTTCCTTGTACTCCTTGGATTTTGAATTCTTCCTGGCGGTCTCCTGCTCGGGTAGTCGGAGCTGGTCGTGAGGGAGCTGTGCCGCTTGGGCTGCTTTTTCTGCCATGCGAATTGAAAGATCGATTGCTTCAGTGATCTTGAAGCTCTCCTCCTCGCAAGTATATGCGGTGTAGACATTGCCCCTGGCGGTTAGGACGCCCTTCTCCGTAGGCATTTTGTGGACCAGGTATGAGTAATGTGGGACTGCCATGAACTTTGTCAGCGATGGTTGGCCCAGTATGGCGTGGTAAGTCCCATCGAAGTCGGCGACCAAAAAGTTGACGAACTCTGTTCGAAAGTGGTCGGACGTGCCGAATTGGACAGGCAGTGTTATCTGTCCGAGGGGCACTGAACTCTGACCTGGCAGGACTCCCCAAAATTGAGCGTCGTAGGGTTTTAGCTGTGCCAGAGATATCTTGTGGGCGGGCAAGCTATTGCGAAAGAGGATGTCGATGGAACTTCCTCCGTCCATGAGCACGCGCTCGAATCTGATGCTGTTGATGCAAGGGTCCAAGATTAGAGGGAAGCGACCTGGCTCCGGGATAGCGGCCCACTGATCCTTCCTGCTGAAGGAGATTTCCCTGTGCGACCAGGAAGGAAATTTTGGATCGGCGATCAGGCCATCCGTGCTGTCTATGTTGAGGCAGGCTCTCTTTAAGAGCTTTCTTTCTCGCTTAGACTCGATGGAGACCTTGCCCCCAAAGATGGAGTAGACCACGTCAGTAGGACTGACATACTGGTGTCGTGGGTCCCTATCCTGGTCTTCGTCCTCGTCTTCGTGATCGCGCCCGTCTTGTTTCCCGTTTTTCTTGGCGGGGTCGTCTTGAGCGGCCCGCCGCGTATAGATGCTTTTGAGGACGCGACATTCTTCCATGGTGTGGTTGGACTTTGGATGCAGTTGGCATGGTCCCTTCAACGTTTTGTTGTAGTCTTCTTGGTAATCCCGCCGCCCTTTGGGGCGCTTGACGGTATTCACCTCGTGGTCGTGGTCACGATTGTCGTCACGATTCTTCCTCTGAAGTCGTCACGATTGTCGCGTCGCCAACCTTCCATGTGATCGCGGTTGTCGGGGTGACGATGGTTCCTGTTGTCGAAGCGACCACGACTATTGTCTCGTCGAGGAGGCTGGTCGGGTCCTCTCGCATCATCCCGGATGAGTTTTTCTGCGTCGTCGGCGTCGGCGTAGTTTTTAGCCGTGGCAAGGAGCTCGGCCATCGTTGTTGGCCTTTTGCGCTGTAGCTTGTTCCTCAGTGCTTCGTGGAAGCGCAGCCCTTTTATGAAAGCAGATATGGCCTCGTCATGGGAAATTTTCGGGATCTTAAGGCGCATATCCGAGAACCGTCGGATGTAGTCTCGCAGTGGCTCGTTCTTCCTGTCCCGTATCCTTTCGAGGTCGTATTTGTTCCCGGGCTGTTCGCAGGTAGCGATAAAATTGTCGATGAATGCTTGGCGTAATTCTTCCTAGGAGTCGAAAGAGTCCTCGGGCAGGCCTAGGAGCCACTAGTGATCGGCCTGGTCGAGGACGACCGGGAAGTAGTTGGCCATGACGTGCTCGTCTCCTGCTGCTGACCAGACGACAATCTCGTATAGAGTGATCCAGTTTTCTAGGTTTTCCTTGCCGTCGTATTTTTTGAGTTTCTCGAGCTTGAAATTGCGAGGCCACACGACTTGGCGGAGGTGTGAGGAGAACTGTCTCAGGCCCGGGGGGCCGTGCGTTGCATCGTACTTAATATGATGCAGGTTTTCGTGAACTGCTCTCTCCGTGGTGCGCCTGTTGATGTGGTCCCGGGCGTCTTTGGGAGGGATGTTGTATCGAAGATCCCTGTGCTGGTTTACTTCTTGACCACAACCGCGATTCTGCTCGCGGTGACCGCCAGCATCCCGACTGCCATCGTCACGCCGTGAATCTTTTCGATGATTGTTGGGGGAACGGCTGTGGTGGTGCCTGCTGGGCTGTGGTGAGGTCCGGCTGCGATGGGTCTGGTCGGAGGAGACCTCTGTATAGGAGATAGCTTGGACTCTTTTGAGCAGAGTGGCTGTCTGTCCCATCGTGGCGATCAGATGTGCTCGAACGCTGGATCGGACGCCCTGGCATTCGGGAGTATCAGGGAGTCGATCTAAATTGGCCATGGCGACAGCCACATTGGCGCTTGGCGTTTTGTAGACTGGCTGATCCCCGACCATGTCGAAAGCATCGATGAGATTATGCGGCGGGAGTTGGCGTTCCTCGTGCGCGCGTCGTCGGGCGTGGTCCGCATTGCGCTGCTCGCGGAGCTGCCTCTACTCATCTGTTTATCCATCAACAACCGGCTTGTCGGCGCTGACGTTGAAAACGATGTCTCCTCGCCGGGGTGGGAAGACCGGGAAACGAGAGAAACCTAGAGGATATGGTGGCAAATCTAGGTCGTAGTCCTCGTCCTCGGAGTTTATGACTTCAGTGGGAACGGAACCAGTGCTCGAATTTGTGCTGGAAGCCTGGCCGTCCCGTAGTTCTCGGATCGTCACCATGTTGACGTAGTGACGAGCTGGTCGACCGCTCCACTTTGGCAACCAACCAGCCTCGTTAAGAAGGGATTGGATGTGCCGCGAGTAGAGAGAGGCCGAGTTGCTTAGACCGCAAGGATAACCTTCCTCCGGATCAGCCTCGAGCTTGACGGACCGTCCCGAGGGGGTGGAGGTTATCGTAAGAGACGTTCCCAGCCGTTCGTGTGTGACGACACGAGTTGGCCGGTAGGAGTTGAAAAAATCCGTTGGTGCGACTTGATCAGGCTGGCGCGAGATCCCATCTACTAATCGGGAAGCTTCGAGAAGCTTGAAATCAGCGCGATCAAGGGCTCGGAGAAGATCCGAGCCATCGATCTTCTTTCCCTTGTAGCGCGGAAGCTGTGGTCGGGTGCTCGGTGCCAGCATCTGCGTGGTCGGAGCCGATGCTGCCGTCATCCCAGATTGGATCTGGGTTCCTTCCGAAACCGTGGTCGTGGGGCCGCCGCCGTGCGTCGTCCACGTGATCTGGCCGACGGTGAACGTGAGGCCTTCATGCACGGCCGCGGAAGCTGGAATGATGACCATCTTGTTCGCCGGAGAAGTTGTACGCACACCCCCTACCTGGCGCGCCACTGTCGACGAAAGCTGGTCGGCATTCTACCTTGGGGTATACCCACGGTAGTAGTTTGTCGGTAGACGGTGCGCAAACTACAAACTCGATGGTGACGCAAGACACGGACAAGCTTTTTATCTAGGTTCGGCCGCCGAGCTGGCGTAATACCTACGTCCTGCGTCTGGTTGTATTGATTTGTGTTGAGAGAATAATGTGTCCTAAGGGGGGTCCCTTGCCCCTCCTTATATAGTGCGGAGGGCAGGGTTATAGATCTGGAAACTAATCCTAGTCAGTTACAATTGCCATAGATAGCTCAATATCAATTCCTATTCTAACCGACTAGAATCCCGCTTCATCTCCACGTCTTGTTTCCTTGCGCGAAACTCCGAGCAGTCGGATCAAGCGTCAAACTTGTCTCGTAATGGGCCAAGCCTCCTGTCCCAAGTCTTGCCGTAAGGGTATAGGGGTTTATACCCCCACATCCATAGTCCTTACTACGAGGACAGGGCTCATGTCAAGTGCTCACTATCCAGGAGCGATGGCGATTCGAATCGATTTCTAACCAGCTGGCAAGGTATTCCCCACACAAACCACACTCACTGATCAAGTGAGCTACAGATCACTGTATTACACTATCCAGGACCAATTTGCGGGTTCGGCAGGCACCGCCAGTACCCGAGGACCGTTCCGGCGACCGAGGTATCTAAGGTATACCAAGGTTGCGCGCCGCGCCCTCGTCGTTCTCCTCAACCATCACCAATACAGCGCATGGCGGCTAGAATCCCGGCTCGGATAGTGTTCAGGCTTCACGGTCGGAACGACTTATCCTTCCAGCTAAGTGTGGGGCATACGTTCAACATGACAAGAGGGCCGTCAACGATCGGTCCTTAATCGACACAGGCAGGGGCACTATAGTCAACCCGGCATAAGACCCTGCCCGTTCTCAAATTCCATTCCACACTTGGTTATCCGTTTCCCAAAGCAATCACTGCTTAATCAAGGAGGTATCCACCTATATCTCGCAGGTGACAGGAAATCACCCGACTTCTACCAGACTAAGCAAGCTAAGCATAGACTCCGTGCCTATCTACATAGGACAAGGTAGATAAACACATGGTGATATCAAGGAGTACATATGCATCAGCGGTATCAACCAATTCCTATCACTTAAATGCAGTATAGTATAACAAGCATAATATATCATGTAAGTTAGTGAGAATAGGGAGACTTAGAATGCTCCGGGGCTTGCCTTTCTCAAACGTGCTGGGTCTGTGATCCGGGCACTCTTGCAGCTCTTCTCCGATTTCTGGTGCTCCCAGAGGCTCCTGCTCCTGCACTTTCTCCTTCTCCTCGGGTTCCACCTCGTTCTCCTGCGAGCCTGTATGATGCATGTGTGCTGATGAGTGGAGTGCGAGATGCCCGGGGTGCAATGCTCATGCGAGAGAATACCAGATGATTATGACATGATGTATCGATGTTTTATGTGGTCATTTATAAGGTAGTCAACATCATCCAAGAATATGCAATTGAATTAGACATCTATTGCATTCTCTTCTACAAATTATCTTCAAGTGTAACCAGCAACTCACAAGATGCTTCAAAGATACACCAAAACCCCTTTTATTCTATTTAACCCATATAACAATTCGTAATTTCTTTATTCATTTTTAGACCCCTCAAAATTAGCATGCATTTCTGTTTATCAATAAATTCCACAAAAATTACAGGAGACTACCAGTCAAGCATAAAGTCCACCATAAACTTTTTATAATTTTTGGACACCTATTTTGAGCTACAAAAATCACAAGATTAATTAATAAGGGCAAGTACAATTACTCTACTGTGGTATAAGTGTCAAACAGCAGATTTCATATTTTTATAATTTGCCTCATATCATAAGAAACACCCACAAAAATTCCCAGATTAATTGCATGATCCAAATATTTATTAAAAATCCTAAACCACTGCCATGCAAGCCTTTAAATCACTATAAATTCATTTATACACCAAATAATGTGTAGCAACATTTTCCCAGTGACTAAACATACATGCAGAGTCAGCAAAACAAGTTTCACATTTTTCTGAGTCATATTTTAATTACTATGCATTTTTCAAATCTAGCAAAAACATGGATTAATTATTTCTGTCTAGAAAAAGTGTTCAAACATGACATGCAATTACATCAAACTGTAGATCTGAAAATAGAGAGCACACCAAAATTTATTTCACCGGATTTGGAGCTGTAGAACTCAAGATATGGATTTTACAAGTTTTAAATCAATTTCTAGAAAACATTTATTTAAGAAAACCGATGAAAACTACTAAACTCACCCAGATCCACACCCGCAGAGGCACTGACAGGTGGGATCTGGGGCCGTGACCCGACGGGTCAGCCGTGCAACACACCGGCCGAGCTTCGGCCGGCCGGCTCTCGCCGACGGCGAGGTCTCCGGCCACGGGGTGAGCACCAGCGTGCTCCCCGCAGCGAGGCGCATCCAGGGGTACCCTCAGATTGGTCGGAGGATGACCGGAGCACCTCCGACGAGCGTGCATGGTGGCACAGCGGCGCTGCTCGCCATGGCCAGGCCACTCCGGTGCGGTAGAGAGCGCGCAAACAACCCTACGAGCTTCCTCACCTCACGACCGACCTAGCGCACCAAAGAACGAGCGAAAAGAGGCAGGATACAGCAAGATCCGTCGCGGCGGAGCACTCTGGCGAGGTCGGAGCAACTCCGGCGAGCGATTCACGGCGCACGGCGGCTTCTCACCTCGGTAGAGCGCACCCAGGGGCTTACCGCGGCGACGGCGAGTGCGCTGGTGCTCTTGGTGTCGAGCTTGAAGCTCTGGTGCGGCCGGCGGCGAGCGACGGGGCTTTCTCCGGCAATGGCGTGCGGCGGAACTGCTGCTGCTGCGCGCGGGCAGAGGGAGGAGGGAGAGGCGCGGGCGACAGAATGGAGGGAGGGTTCTGGGGGCGCGGGTCGGCGTCCCGACCAGGTGGGTGGAGGTGGCCGGCCGCGACGCGCCCAACGCCGGCGTACGGCCGCCACGTGGCCGTCGCTGGATGGGGCGAGGCACGCGCCGCGCGCAGGAGAGAGAGGGGAGGGGGAGGCAGGCCGGGCTGCTGGCTAGGCCGAAAGGGAGGCGGGGTTGGCCCAGCAGCGCCTGTCCCCTTTTCTATTTTTTTTTTGAATTTCTTTTCTCAAATTCTTTCTAAATTCATTTGGACTATTTAAAAATCATTTTCACCCTTTTCCCCCAAAAGCAAAGTTGTTCCAAAACAAAAACTCTACCACTTTGTTTTAATAAGCAAGGCCAAATTCCAAATAGAATTTGAATTACAGATTAAAACTAGTTCTAGGTTTTCAATAAATTCATTTTGGGGATTTTTGTATAAATTCCATTTCTCAAATTCTATGGCTCCAAAAATTGCACATAAAATATTCTTAATTCTTTTTGCACACAGTCCAACATAGTTTGAATATTTCACAATTTTAGAAGCAAGCATCATATTTTTAACATATTTAAATCATATGGAATGAAGCACATGAAATCATACTTTGAATGGATGATATGCTTCTGTGATGCTATGCTTGATGAGAATGCTTATGAATGTTTTAATGAGACTAAGTGCATGCTTAACACCTAGGGTGTTACAAGCACAAGCAAATAATGATTACAAGGGCAAGAAATTGGTAGTGGCCGAGAGTTGTGAGGACACTATCAAGCTCAAGGAAGAAATTGTCATGCTCAAGAAAGAGTTGCAAGAGCAAGCCAAGCACAAGACAATTGTGATTGAGTCACTTGATCAAGACAAAAAGCTTGCATATGAGAACAAGTTGCAAAAGGAAGAAAATCAATATCTCAAGCTTGGTTTGATGTATGACAAGCAAGAATAAGATGAGACATTCATCTTGGATGAGTTAGCAAGCAACAATGACCCAATCATCAAGAAGCTAACTCAAGAGAATAGCAAGCTCAAGAAAGAGAATGAACATCTAACCAAGGGGTTAGCAAAGTTCACAAAGGACCTTCAAAGTGAGCTTTTCATGAACACCGTCATGAAGATGGACAAGAGTGGGATTGGCTACAAGGCTCATCAAACAAAGCTCATCAAGTCACTATCCACTCATGATCAACCAAGCAAGCCAAAGCCAAAGAGATGTTTTGAGTGTGGTCAAGAAGGACACTTTGCTCATGAAAGTAAGGCACCACTACCACCACCCTTGCCTAAGCATGCTAGACCATTTGCCTTCAATGCTCACTACATTGTAAGGAAAGACAAGAGTGGCAAGGTCAAGGTTAGCTTCATGGGGCCGCCCAACAAGCAAAGACCAAAGAAGATTTGGGTGCCAAAGCAACTAGTAGAGAAGGTCAAGGGCCCTAAGCAAATGTGGGTCCCTAAATCTCAAGCTTGATCTCTTGTGTGTAGGTGAACTACAAGACCGGTGGATCACATTGGGTAATTGATAGTGGTTGCGCTCAACATATGACCGGAGATCCTAGGATGTTCACCTCTCTTGATGAAGATGTTGACAACCAAGAGAAGATTACATTTGGTGACAATTCAAAAGGCAAAGTCAAGGGACTAGGAAAGGTTGCTATATCAAATGACAACTCCATCACCAATGTGCTCTATGTGCAATCATTGAGTTTCAACTTGCTCTCGGTTGGACAACTTTGTGATCTTGGTTTTGAATGCTTATTCAAGAAGAAGGAAGTAATTGTGACCAAGGAGGATGGCAAAGAGATGGTATTCAAAGGCTTCCAGCACAACAACTTATATGTAGTTGATTTCTCATCCGATGAAGTTGATGTCAAAACTTGCTTATTCACCAAGACCTCACTTGGTTGGTTATGACATAGAAGGTTAGCACATGTTGGAAAGGGCACACTCAAGAATTTGATGAAGAAAGAATTGATTAGAGGCTCGAGGGATGTGACCTTTGAAAAGGACAAGCTTTGTAGTGCATGTTAAGCGGGCAAGCAAGTTGCAAACACTCATCCAACCAAGGCCTATCTCTCTACTTCAAGAGTGCTTGAGCTACTCCACATGGATTTATTTGGACCAACTACATATGCTAGTCTTGGAGGCAACAAATATTGCTTGGTCATAGTTGATGATTTCTCCCGGTACACATGGACATTATTCTTGCAAGGCAAGGACGAAGTTGCATCCATATTCAAGAAGTTTGCAAAGAATGCCCAAAAACAATTTGATGTCAAGATCAAGAAAATTAGAAGTGACAATGGCAAAGAGTTTGACAACACCAACATTGAAGAGTATTGTGATGAAGTGGGAATCAAGCATGAGTTCTCCTCAACATACACACCACAACAAAATGGGGTTGTAGAAAGAAAGAACCGGACATTGATCACCTTGGCAAGAACAATGCTAGATGAGTACAACACTTCGGAAAAGATGTGGGCCGAGGCAATCAACACCGCATGCTATGCATCAAACCGGCTCTTTCCTCACAAGTTCCTAGAGAAGACACCATATGAGTTGCTCAATGGGAAGAAGCCCGATGTCTCATTCTTTAGAGTGTTTGGGTGTAAGTGCTACATCTACAAGAAGCGCCAACACTTGGGCAAGTTCCAAAGAAGATGTGACATTGGCTACTTGGTTGGCTATTCATCAAAGTCCAAGACATATAGGGTCTTTAACCATGCCACAAACATGGTTGAAGAAACATTTGATGTTGAATTTGATGAAACTAATGGCTCCCATGGAGCAAGTAATAATCTTGATGATGTAGGTGGTGAACCATTGAGGGATGCCATGAAGAACATGCCGGTGGGAGACATCAAGCAAAAATAAGATGATGATGTGCAAGTCATTGAGCCACCATCCACCTCACATGTATCTCAAGATGAAGACAAGGATGTGAGAGATGCTCATGAAGACACCCAAGTCACTCATGAGCAAGTGGTGGCACAAGCACAAGATGTTGTTGCTCCCCAACCAACCCCTCAAGTGGCGCCAAGAAGATCATCACATCTACTCCAAGATCACTCTCAAGATCTCATCATCAGGAGTCCATCACGTGGTGTAACTACATGCTCTAGACATGCTTTATTTATTGAACATCACACTTTTATGTCTCTTGAAGATGAGCCAAAGACTATAGAGGAAGCTCTTCGTGATGCGGATTGGATCATTGTCATGCAAGAGGAGTTGAACAACTTCTCTCGCAACCAAGTATGGACACTTGAAGAGCGACCCAAAGATGCAAGAGTGATTGGAACAAAGTGGGTCTTCCAGAACAAGAAGGATGATCAAGGCAAAGTGGTGCGCAACAAGGCAAGGCTCGTAGCAAAAGGCTTTTCACAAGTGGAAGGTCTTGACTTTGGTGAAACCTTTGCACCGGTGGCAAGACTTGAAGCAATCCGTATCCTACTTGCATATGCATCTAGTGATGATATCAAGTTATTTCAAATGGATGTGAAAAGTGCTTTTTTGAATGGTTATATTAATGATCTTGTCTATGTTGAGCAACCCCCCAGTTTTGAAGACCCTAGGTACCCCAAGCATGTCTACCGGTTGTCCAAGGCTCTGTATGGTCTCAAGCAAGCTCCTAGAGCTTGGTATTAGAGGCTTAGGGACTTCCTCATTGAGAAGGGCTTCAAGATTGGAAAAGTTGACACAACACTCTTCACGAAGAAAATGAATGGGGAAATCTTCATTTGCCCAGTTTATTCTCAAGATATTATTTTTGGCTCTACTAATGAAGATTTTTGCAAGGAATTTGGTGATTTGATGTCCAAGGAGTTTGAGATGTCCATGATTGGCGAGCTATCCTTCTTCATAGGATTTCAAGTCAAGCAAATGAAGGGGTCTTCATCTCTCAAGAGAAGTACACACAAGTTATTCTCAAGAGATTCAAGATGATGGATTGCAAGCCAATCAAGACTCCCATGGCATCAAATGGGCATCTCGACTTGGATGAGGGAGGTAACCCAATTGACAAGACTCTCTATCACTCCATGATAGGAAGTCTACTCTACTTCACCGCATCTAGGCCTGATATCATGTTTAGTGTGTGTATGTGTGCTAGATATCAAGCAATGCCTATGGAATCTCACTTGATTGCCGACAAGAGAATTCTTAGGTATCTAAAATACACACCTTGCCTAGGTTTGTGGTATCCCAAAGGTGCAAGATTCCAACTTGTAGGCTATTCCGATTCAGATTATGCCGGGTGCTGGATTGATAGAAAAAGCACATCCGGAGGGTGCCACTTCCTAGGTAGATCTCTTGTCTCTTGGATGTCAAAGAAACAAAATAGTGTTGCTTTGTCAACAGCCGAGGCAGAATATATTGCCGCCGGTGCTTGTTGTGCACAAATACTCTACATGAAACAAACTTTGCTAAACTATGAAGTAGTACTACACATAGTACCTTTGTCGTGTGACAACGAAAGTGCCGTAAAACTTGCTAACAACCTGGTTCAACACACCCGCACAAAACATATTGACATCCGCCACCACTTCCTTAGGGATCATGTTGCTAAAAGTGACATATCTCTAGAGAATGTGGGAACGGAAAATCAATTGGCGAATATCTTTACAAAACCCCTAGATGAAGCTAGGTTTTGTATGTTGAGAAATGAACTTAATGTGCTTGATCTCTCTAACTTCACTAAAAAATGAAGTTGTGTGTTGTCCTTGTAAATAGCTTTTGTTTTGCATATCATGCATACCAAAACTAAAATACAAAAAGAATTGTGTGTAGGGCTTGTCTAACATGGTTAAGATAACCCCTTTGTGTGTGTGAAAAAGCTTAACCTTGGATCAAACTTGACAAGCTCTAACTTCACTAAAAAATGAAGTTGTGTGTTGTCCTTGTAAATAGCTTTTGTTTTGCATATCATGCATACCAAAACTAAAATACAAAAAGAATTGTGTGTAGGGCTTGTCTAACATGGTTAAGATAACCCCTTTGTGTGTGTGAAAAAGCTTAACCTTGGATCAAACTTGACAAGCATTAGTTTACTTTCTAGTATTGCATTTCACCTCATATCATATGCATGCTTGTTAGTTGACCGTTCTTTTAGTTTTTTGTTTTTGAGCATCCAATGTGTTTGTCCATAGATAGGGGGAACATTCAAAGCTCATTATGACTTAAACCCCTAGCTTTATGGCCATACGATGCTCCTTGGCGATTTCACTTGACTATTTTCATAAAAACTACTATGCCTAAGGCTAAATATTTGTGAAAATTTGAGTGTTTGAGAGAGGTCACTCGTACCAGTTCCACTTGGTGTTTATTTGTGTGTCTTTGCAGAGGGTAAAAGTCAGACGAGGTGCTAAATTGAAAAAGCACCCAGAGGGGCACCAGACGATGCACCGGACGCTGTCTCAGTGCGTCTGGTGCGGTGAGTCTACAGGTTTGCACTCACCGGACGTAGGAACAGTGTCCCTGCAGCGTCCGGTGAGGTGCGTCCGGTGCTCACCAGGCGTGCCCTAGGGCACCGGACGCTAAGGCCACAAATCAGGCGCATATAACCCGCGCCTCGGGGTCTCGACTCGGGCAGTTCTTTTCTCCTCCCACAACCAAGAACGCTCCGCGCCTGTGCCCTAGCGCCGCCGCCGTCGAAATCCTTCGTCTCCGGCGACCTCGAGTTTTCCCCCCACGCCAGATCTGCTCAGAGACCCCTCTCCTCCCTTCTTCTTGCGCTGGGATCTCAATCTCGTGCTGAGTTTAGGTTTTAGGTGAGTTCTTGAAACCCTGGCCTTAAGGTGTTTGTCGTTATGTGTCAAAGAATTCGATTGAGGTTCTGATCTCGATCTTGTACGTCTCATCTGTGCAGCACCTTGAGGAGTCGTTTTGCATTCTCCGGAGGTTCCCGATCGCGATCTTTTGTCCGGAACAAATCTCGACATCGGATCGTAAGCAGCTCGCGCCCGTTCTTTATCTAATCTTGCGATCTATAGGGCTTTCTCACCCCTAGCTATTACGTTTGCTTATATATATCCTATCTATTCCTCCTCTTGCAGCGCGTTGATCTCACGTGACAGTTTGTCAGTTGTCGGCAGTTGTTCACAGGCAGTTTTTCTTGCGATGGCTCGTTGCAAGAACGTCAGTGGTCCAGCAGCTAACGCTGGTGGTTCTCTAGGAGGTGGTGGTGGAGGTGACCCTCCCCGTCGCCTGTCAGCGGCAGAGAAGGGCAAAGGAAAGAAGCTAGCCACCAAGAAAAGGAAGACCACCAATAGAGAGGCAGAGGTGGTAGAGGCAGTTGCAGCAGTGGCTGAGGCAGCGGAGAGAGGTGGTCGTTCAGGTGCCCTAAGGATTGGGGCCGATCTCACGCCACGTCAGTGGCGTGCAGTTCTTGAGACTGAGGCACTCCATGGATCCCCTCCTGGCACCATCATGCTAGGAGGTCTGCGTGTCAGGATTGCGGTTAGAGATCTAGCTCAGGAGGACCCGGACACGGATACATAGACAGAGGCCCAGGCAGAGGGCCCGGTAGGGGCTCAGCAGTAGGAGCAGCCCCTCATGAGGTCGACTCGTGATCGTACTTAGGCCATCCCCAGGACTGGTACGCAGGGTCAGTCTACCTCCACTACTCGCTCTACTCCAGCTCGAGGCACTCCAGCTCCTCGTCAGGCACCAGTGAGGATTCACAAGGATTACACACACGTTTCCGCTCATCAGATCGGAGCTGCGGTTCGTTCCGTTTCCTACTTGGTTTCTAGCTGCTAGGGATCTGAGAGCCAGTGCCAGGTTCTATACAGTGGTTTAGGAGGATATGTACGAGGCACTAGTTCGCTCACACGCTCAGTTCAGGGAGCACAGTGTGCTTGATCTTGAGATACTCAGGAACGTGGTCGGTGCGGATATCACACAATACTTCATCTATCTACACAGACTCCGAGAGTTACTTGCTCTACCTGGTACTTATTCTGAGGAGTGGGTGAGAGAGTTCTATGCCTCAGTGTGGGTTTCACCTGATCACAGCTATATCCACTACACACTGGCAAGCACAGGCTACAGGTTGAGGGCTCAGAGTGCCAGAGAGGTTCTTGGTTTGAGAGCCTATTCCACCAGGATTCACCAGCTGTGCTACGGGAACTTCGAGCCCCCTCGACGTCCTGACGGTGGTGCTCTACCACCGGTTGACTTTGTGGCTTCCTGTTTCCGTCAGCCTTTTGGAGAGGGCTTTAGCTGGACAGTGGGAGAGTTGACTCGCCTAGCCAGGATCCTTGACTTTGTCTTGAGGAAGACGCTCTTTCCTAGGACAGGCTACAGAGATGGCTTCACCAAGATCCAGCAGTGGTTGGTAGCCCACCTCATCTCGAAGACTCCTTTTGACTTGTGGGATCTAATAGTCTCAGAGATTGAGGATACTATTTCAAAGAGCTTAATGGGTCGGCATCAGTTGTCGTAGGCACATTGGATTACCATGATCATTCTTTGTGCTAGGCCAGTACCCCTTCCACCTCCTCGTGCACCATGTGGCCAGGTGCCCCCACCTTCTCCTAGGGGCACTCATAGTTCGGGAGCTGTGCCAGAGACTAAGGAGGAGCAGGATATTGCCATTGGGGCGTTTGCAGATGCGGAGGCCAAGGTGGAGTTTGACTTCACTTCAGACAGCTCAGACGATGACTATCATTTTCCAGTGCCAGACCTTCCTTTGAGGACGCATGACCACGAGGCAAGAGGTTCCTCGAGTGCTACAGACCCCACACTGCTAGCTATTCTAGAGGGGATGAGGGCAGATCAGCGTAGAGTCACTGAGGAGCAGGCCAGGAGGGACAGGGATCAGGCTGCCATCAATGCAGCCATTCATGCCAGACAGGACGAGCTTCAGAGACAGTTCATGGCTTTCTAGGCACAGAAGACAACGATGATGGCCACTCTTATGGCCGCCTCAGGGATTCAGCTTCCCCAGATTCAGCTCCCAGGCATGTCGTCAGTCAGGCCTCCTACTCCAGCACCGCAGAGTCAGTCCCAGCCTCTGCTTCAGCTGCCTGCTCAGAGTCAGCCTTTCTTGACGCCACAGCACCAGGTTTCTCAGGGTGCTATCTCGTCTGGCTTTGAGCAGGTACCATAGTTTATGCCTCTCCGCTCTGGATTCACTCCGCAGTCAGCGACAGCGTGACAGCTCGTGTTGGACTCGTCGGCAGGCCAGCACATCAGTTTTTCGTATAGTGCTATGACTGGTGACCCTACGCCTCCACCCCTGTAGGCTCCTGCAGCTTTTACGGTCCCAGTTACCACCACCGAGCGCCTGTCGTTGTCAGTAGCTTCGTCTGAGCAGCTTCCACCTTCCTCCACTGTGCCAGAGATGTCAGCTACAGCGACCGAGTCTGTGCCAGCTTCGTCAGCAGGACTTGAGCAGCCAGCTTAGCCCGTGACAGCTTCAAAGCCAGCAGAGCCAACCCAGACCGCTTCGCCAGCACGTGCAGCTTCAGAGGGTCACTCTGTCTCCTCCGACTCGACGGCCGATGGATCAGACGATGCAGAGCGTTTTCAGGCCGTGCCGAGGGACTGCACTGCTCAGCCTCCACCTCCGTCTTCTTAGGTTTTTGGCGCTTGATGCTAAAGGGGGAGAGAGTTTGAGAGTATGATAGGGGGAGCTAGAGAGCTAGAGCTAGAGAGGGCTTTGTTATTTTGATATACTTTTGTGTGCTACTCCACCATGCATCATGTTTACGTTTATGCATTGCATTTGTGTGAGATACTCTTATGCTTGTGAGATACACTTTGGTTGTGAGACATGACCTTATGCCTATCTGTGATATCTTTATGTCATGTGTTTGGCTCATATTACTTTGCTTCCGTGTTTTACTCCGATGTACTGTGAGCCATTTGTGATTATATCATGTTGTCTACATCTCACATATTTGGATGCAGGATGTTAGACTTGATTGATATAAGCATGCCTAATCCTCTGCTCTTATTGTATCATGCTTATAGAAATCAAGTCATTTGAAAACCTCATTTCCTTTCATACTCGAGGTTATTGTAATCAATCACCAAAAAGGGGGAGATTGAAAGAGCATCTAGGCCCCTAATGATTTCGGTGATTAATGACAATGTTGATTACTATGACTAACGTGTGTTTTGCAGAGGCAAAGTCATTAGTGAGGTCATGGTAATGGGTACTCGATGAACAGGTGTTGATATTTGGTAACGCAATTAGAAAATGATCCGCAAGCGCACAGATATCGGTGAGCATTTCACCCGGGAGGTTATCCAGAGTTATCGTATTTATATTTTTACCACTGGGAGAAAGAGTGCATGTGACTAACCGGTCTATTGCTACTATCCCTTTAGGCAGAAAGAATGTCTTTCGATGTGAGTGATAAATAGAGAAGACTGCAACCGTAGTCTCCTTCTAACCTTGGTAAGGATGATCTATTGTTCTGATGGGGAGGCTAACGGAATCTAGACAACACAAAGGATGTTCGACCCGCACCTATAAACCCTATCCTTCCTGCTAACGAGATGTGATCTACAAAGGTAGCTCGGAAATGTCACGTTCCTCACTACTACGACGGTCCAGCTAGTGAGGGAATATCTATGAGTACCCTAGCCTAAACACCACGTTTACGCCAGCAATGATTACTCTAAACTCTACGCGAAGAGATTAAAGTAAACTCATAAACCATAAGAACAATAAAACAAGAACTTACTAGAATTTAGAAGTCGAATTACTGAAGAATCCTAGGAGCAAGCTTTGGGTTAGGAGAACTTGATCCCGCAGGTACAAGCTTGGAGTAGACACCGACAAGCCGGGCTTCCTCCACTCTACACCTCCACTCTATCTCTCTCAATCTAGTAGAAACTAGAAGATCTATTTCTACCTTATATTGATTGCTAAGCCTAAAAAGAAATATTAATTAGAGAAGAGGTTTTCCTTCGAGGGCACCCCTCAGTCTCTATGATAATTTCTTCATGTCTTCCAGGGGCCAAGGGGGCCTCGCTTATATAGTCCTCCCCTTCTATGCGTTTTTGGGTCGATAGCCGAGGTGGTACTATGTTTTTCTTGATCCAATAGGTTGGTGGAATATCCCGAGCGAAGGAGTCCAGAATTGGCTCCAGCGGGGGGGCGGGCGCCCAGGCTTCCAGGGCGGGCGCCCTAAGCCTGGCCCAGCTTCGCCTCCGCTTCGGTCTCGTGGCTTCTGGAGTCTTCTAGATGATGTAAAATTGCACGGTGCGTTGATATCTCTATGTAATCCCGACATGTGGGCCTTTCTTCCTTATTTCCTGATAACCCCCTGCAGAAATAGATAAACAACAAAACTCGTGGAATTCTGTCAGATCAAACCCTAATTCTAGGTGATGGTTGTATATTGGTCCTTTCTCTTGTTTATTTGATAATTAAAATTGATACTTAAGAACCGTCAACAAATACCCCAATACTTAGGCTTTTACTCGTCCTCGAGAAAAGGATGGTTAAGAACAATATTTGGGGTAAACATTTAAAACATTCTTTATATTTGCAGGGTGTTAAAAATTCCACTGTGTACCATAGTCAGGGATGTATATGGTTAAGAGTAAAGATCATTCTTCTCAATCCTGTCACTTGGAGTTTTTGTATATTTTTGAAAGAAAGTTAGCATACCTTTTTATCCTCATAGGTTCTCTCAGATCACTCATTATCTTTTATATATATCTCACTGAGGCTGTTTTATTTTGCAAAAATTCTCAAGCATACTTACTTTGGATTTATTGCCTGATCAAAACGGGATCCGAGGAGGGGAACGTCATACTCTTAGATCAAAGACTTTGGAAATTAAAAACTTTGTCAACTCTTACTGGCATATTGCTTATTAGAGGGACCATGGGCTATCATTTTTTTTCAATTTTTTTAAGTGGATACCGAGGTACCTCTAATTCTACTGCCGGACACTTGTCCATTTTTTTCTGCGAGGTTGTCGAGCACTTGCTCCTTTTTATTTCCTCGAAATATCTCTATTTTTGCATAGCCCATGCCTCTAATGCAATAATACTTCGGAAGAGTGAATCTTACTGAAATAGTGTCTTGATCTTGGGAGCATGATAAATCTCTCAACAAGGGTCTAACTCATTTTGAACAAACTCAATATAGAGCAGATAGCTTTTATAATCATAATTAATATTTCAGTTTTATCAGGCATATAAAACACTGAGGATGGTAGCTAGGAATTTGAACATTTTGAAATAAATTCTCCAAGCAACAATGATATCAAGAATAAGAAACTCATACTCTACCATCACATATTCCATCTTGACTTAAGTAACACAGGGTTTTTTAAAAATGATTTTATACTAATTGCAAGTTTTCAGGAAATATCACAGATTGAGATTAATCATGATTAGAAATATTTTACTCTTTTTATTTTATCATGTCAGAAACAGTAATCTGCATAATCCAAAATAAATGTATGTATGAAGTAAAGTGTGCAGAGTGTGTACCTGAATCGTGGAGTGGTGTAGTCGGAGTGTGTTTAGCATGTCGAGGGATCTCCCCCATACTTGTTTTCTGCTTTCTTGCACAAAAATAAAGTAGAGACACACAAGACATAATAATAATACTCTTTATTGATCTTGAGGCATTTATTACACAAGGAAGAACAAAATTATTTTTGGCTATTCTCTCCCGGATTAGGAGTAGAATATTTTTGGGTGATTCTGAAGATGGAAATGTATGGATATATGTGGATGGTACTTCCGGAGTAGAAGTAGCATGTGTGAGTGAACGTGCAAGTGAATCTTGATTTAACCACATAACAAGCTCCTAAGGGTCTACACAGCTTAACCACACTCAATGCTCATAAGTAGTAAAAAGTAATTGTGTGGCTCGAAGTCTAGCAAGCATGTATATATGGCTGTGGTAGGAATTTAAACTCTCATCATACAGGAACTCATCATGCAACATTTTAAAGATTTCCAAAGATAAAATTCTCCAGAATTCTAGCATCTCTAGAAACAGATAAACAGCAGCTCAACCTTCCCATATCAAGTTTTCATCCCACAAGTTTAGGTCTAGAGCAACTATTCATCATTTCCATGCTTGAGTTTTATTTAGATACAGATTAGCATAGCCACTTTATTTATTTATTAAACACACTAAGCAAAAGACATATATATATAAGCATAAAATCTTTATTTGGTTTTTCATAGTTATGTATATTTATATTCTAAAAGAATATAAGTATAGAGATAGATAGATAGAAATACTTATCGAGATAAATGGGGTGCTCTCCACCAAGCTGAATTTTGACGTAATTTCTCTTGATGTAGCTAGCAGGTGGCAGAGGTGTATTTGAAAGTCAGCAGCATTGTGACAGCGATTAGAATATCCTCCATCTGCGAGTCTTCTTGATTCTTAGATTCTGTGGAGCTCAAATAGACACCAAAGCTTGTGGAACTAATTAAGTGTTAGCATAAATATCTAGCCTTTATCATGTTGAGACTCCTTAATAATTATTACTCCCTGTTTTTATATTTTTATTTTATAAAGCAGAAAAATATTTTTGTTTTATTTTTATGCCACCACAGTGAATGTACTTATGGGTTTTATGCCATTTGTATCCTCACATGGGGCTTACTGTTTTTCACATTTTTACTTTCTGTTTAGAACTTAATTAACTAAGTGAACTACTTGAAATAATTGAAAGGGAAAGGATAACTACCAAGTTTACCTCTTGGCAAGGTGTTCGGTGTTTTTAACTCCTCCGAACGGGACTCTCCTCCTTCTCAATTATCCTGAGGTTCGTTGGGTGGCGTAGTCGGTACTTCCGGTAGCGCCTCCTCTTCATGTATAGTTATCTTCCTTGTCCACACCTGACTTGGTGCTTCGGTCTCCTCTGGATAATTTTGTTTAAACTCAACGTCTTCTGACCTTACAACTTTTCCTTCGTAATCTGCCCATCCGTCCTTGATGATTTGCCTCCTCTGGTTGCGGTTGCGTCGTCTTCTTCTTGTCCTGACCTGCTTAGAATCTTCAACTATATAGTTAGAATCATTAAAGTAATGGCGTACCTTCTCAGAGGGGAAATACACGTGGACTTCTCCGGTTCCAATGTAGATGATAACTTGGATAGTGTTGACGAATGGTCTTCCAAGGATGATGGGTGGATCGTACTCGTCTTCTCCCATATCAATGTTCTGAAAATCATCTGGAGCTAAATATATATTGGTTGTAGGGCATGGTTCCATGCAGGAGCTGATAAGTGACTGCGGCCATTATGTTGACGTTAGATCCGGTGTCGTAGAGTGTTTTCTAAAAAGAGTATCTATTGGTTGTGCACTCGATGATTGGAACACCAGGGTCGTCCTTCTTGATCAAGAAAGGTGACTTGAGTCGACGATCTTGACCTCCTTGAGCTGCAGTGACCATCTTAGCTGACTCGGTCCACATTTGCTTGTTCCTGTTCCTCCTGTTGGTCCTCTTCCTTGGTTCATGTCGGGATTGCTCTAAAGTTTATGTAGTCTTGTTCTTGAAGAAAAGTCTCCTTCTTCCCCTTGATGTAGAGACTGATCTTGGCATCATTAGCGTAGATGACAGCTCTGGTGTTTAGGAATGGCCTCCGTAAGATGATGGGTGCCCTCTCCTCAGTACCAGTCTCTACCACCACGAAGTTTGCTGGAGCGTACAAGGTACCAACTTGGACACAGAGGTTCTTTAATATTTCCTTTGGGAAACTAAGTGTCTGATCTCCATTGTGTTTGTGCTCGTAGATCCCGGTTCTTTACTTAATGGAATCTGGGAGTTGTAAAACGCCTTCACGTTTCTCAAAATGTGTCCTGCTCATAGAGACAAGGCAGAGATCAAGTGCATGGGCTCTGTTGGTGGAAAACACCAACAGAACCAAAAGTGTATTTGTTCTTTTCTAACCTTAAGCATAGTGAGGAAGACAAAGTTGATGGATCATGAGTGTAGCATTTAAAACATTTGTTAGATCAGATGGCTCAACCTAATGGAAAGATAATCTATCTATATTTATGTTTTGTTTTTATCTTCCAAAGATTGAATGTGCAACATATTAGCTTATATGTTTAGGAGCGTGGGATTACGAAGGTAGTACTAAGAACAAAGATTAAGGGACTAAACATGTTGAATCAGTTAGGTTGGTTAATTTAGAGTTATAAATCATACATGTTTGTCTCTTTATTTATGTGAACGCCAGAACCAAGGAGAAACTTATAAAAGGATAGTCAAGTACCTTAAGATGTTACCTTTGAAGAGTGATGGTACAGTATCACCTTGTAGAAGCTTTTCTTTCTAGCGGTTGTGCATCGTGTTTGTGGCTCCCTCCATGGATCATCTCTTATGAGCTACATCTTTCTTGTGCAAATTGTTAAACTTCATGTGTCACTTTCTTCATCTCCAATGTGAGTTTATCTCAGGACTTCCCAAGTTGATATTGAAAGTTTTCCTACAGGGGTTAGTCCCACAAAATATACCAATGTCTATACAAGCAATTTTTAGTTCAATAACCGAACTAGACTCCATGTCTAATCAGATTAAGGAAGGCTGTTTAACCTAAGCACCATGCTTAATTTAAAAGCCAATAGAAGTATGTGCAGTACTTCCAAACTAACACTTACTAGGATAAACAAAGGTAGCATGATGGCATTTATAGAGATCTACTTAAGTGGAGATGAAGTAGTGTGATTAGTATTTAACAAATTGAGCATGTCTCAAAGGTAAGGACAACCAACATAGCAACATGGCAAAGGATGTTTTTATGTGAAGTACTCCCCTAAGCTTGAATTTTGCAAAATTCAAGATTGGATGAATTTAATTCAATGTTGCATGTTGATTGGTTGGGCATACCTTGCGCTTGTCATTCATCCGGTCTTCTTGCTCCAATCCTAGAAAGGTTAGTGACAAGAATACCCGAAGGAATATTTCTACAATTATCTATATGCTCAATACACAAGGTAATGTTGCAAGTAATTAGAAGTTCTTGTTACGATCTGATAAGTGCTTGTTTTAGGACACTAAGCTTGTCCTTGGGAAACCATCAATTAACTCGACGAGATCTGCAATATTTATTATAAACATATGCATCGACAACCGCTCTTTTAAAGTTTTTATAAATAGAAAAGAAAAGAGGGTTGGAGATCTCAAATGTGGTGATAGCACATGAATTTTTAATGCCCTCTAGCCATTGATGTTGCTCTTCTCGATCCTCCTTATGCATGGGATGTCTAGAGAGATTCATAGGATTATCGGGAGGTTCAAGAGAAAGAGCATAGTAGAGATTATTAGGCTCAAGGATGGGTTGGATAGCCGAATCATGGGATTGGAAAGTTTGGAAATCGGCTATTGAAACTTCCTCTCCTTGTATGGGAGATGATTCCTTCTCTATCTCTATGATTTTTCTATGAAGACTAGTACAAGAAGGATGTCCACGAATGAAGACATACCTTCCGTTACTAACTGATAAAGAAAGAAGGACTCTACCAAAGGTTATATGATTAAGACCAATGTGAAAATATCTAAGAAAAACATGGTCTTGCAAGGCTAGGTCTAAACCAGAATTTATAGAAAGATTAAAAGACTCCCTAGGTGTAGCTAAAAGTGCATTATCTTCTTGATTAAAAGATAGGACCTCGGCTATAGAAAAGGGTTGGTTTTGACCTATTGCAATCAACTCCGGACACAGATCATAATTAGGGGCAGGACGTGTTGACTCCCATGGTCTATGGCTGGTCTCCGAAGGTGCAAAGAATTTAATAATAGGTATGGAATCTGAGTTATCCATAAAGATAAAAAGATAAAAGTATAAAAGTATAAAAGTATAATACAAGATAATAGCAAGACTCAAAGTTATCTCAGCAGACCGTCTTTCTCCCCGGCAACGGCGCCAGAAATGCTTGTTGATATTTGGTAACGCAATTAGAAAATGATCCGCAAGCGCACGGATATCGGTGAGCATTTCACCCGAGAGGTTATCCAGAGTTATCGTATTTATATTTTTACCACTGGGAGAAAGAGTGCATCTGACTAACCGGTCTATTGCTACTATCCCTTTAGGCACAAAGAATGTCTTTCGATGTGAGTGATAAATAGAGAAGACTGCAACCGTAGTCTCCTTCTAACCTTGGTAAGGATGATCTATTGTTCTGATGGGGAGGCTAACGGAATCTAGACAACACAAAGGATGTTCGACCCGCACCTATAAACCCTATCCTTCCTGCTAACGAGATGTGATCTACAAAGGTAGCTCGGAAATGTCACGTTCCTCACTACTACCACGGTCCAGCTAGTCAGGGAATATCTATGAGTACCCCAGCCTAAACACCACGTTTACGCCAGCAATGATTACTCTAAACTCTACGCGAAGAGATTAAAGTAAACTCATAAACCATAAGAACAATAAAACAAGAACTTACTAGAATTTAGAAGTCGAATTACTGAAGAATCCTAGGAGCAAGCTTCGGGTTAGGAGAACTTGATCCCGCAGGTACAAGCTTGGAGTAGACACCGACAAGCCGGGCTTCCTCCACTCTACACCTCCACTCTATCTCTCTCAATCTAGTAGAAACTAGAAGATCTATTTCTACCTTACATTGATTGCTAAGCCTAAAAAGAAATCTTAATTAGAGAAGAGGTTTTCCTTCGAGGGCACCCCTCAGTCTCTATGATAATTTCTTCATGTCTTCCAGGGGCCAGGGGGGCCTCGCTTATATAGTCCTCCCCTTCTATGCGTTTTTGGGTCGATAGCCGAGGTGGTACTATGTTTTTCTTGATCCAATAGGTCGGTGGAATATCCCGAGCGAAGGAGTCCTGAATTGGCTCCAGCAGGGGGGCGGGCGCCCAGGCTTCCAGGGCGGGCGCCCTGAGCCTGGCCCAGCTTCGCCTCCGCTTCGGTCTCGTGGCTTTTGGAGTCTTCTAGATGATGTAAAATTGCGCGGTGCGTTGATATCTCTATGTAATCCCGACATGTGGGCCTTTCTTCCTTATTTCCTGATAACCCCCTGCAGAAATAGATAAACAACAAAACTCGTGGAATTCTGTCACATCAAACCCTAATTCTAGGTGATGGTTGCATATTGGTCCTTTCTCTTGTTTATTTGATAATTAAAATTGATACTTAAGAACCGTCAACAATAGGGACATACATGCCTACTTAATAGTCGAAATCGTTTCGGTTTTCAAAGGATGGATGGACATCATCAAGACTATACTAGGTCTAAGTGCCGTATGGTGAAGAAGGGCACTTAGAGTAATTTAGGACTTTGTTTTCCTTTGACCGTACTATTAAGAGGGGCTTTGATCTAGTAGCTTGACTTAGGCAAGGCTTTAGGTTTAGGTGTGGTGCACACTTGGTAAACCTAGCACTAGGCAGCTCAGAGATAGTCCTTAGATCGAGAGGAACCAACTTTGTTTTGGAATGGTCGCGTTTCGACGAAGTTAGGGTGCCTAAGTAGGCACCGGACGCTGCACCGGATGCTCTGTGAGTGCGTCCGGTGAGGTCCTTAGCCGTTGGAGGGTTTCAGTGCTTAGGGTTAGGCACCGGACGCTGGCACTGGACTCACCGGGCAGCGTCCGGTCTCATACCCAGGGAGGTTGTAAACCTACCCTGAGCACCAGATGCACCGGGTAGCGTCCGGTCTTAAACTTAGGGAGTTTGTAAAACTACCCTGTTGACACCGTTTTTGGGCACGTGTCTAGGATGCATCAACACATCTTTTGGCACGCCCAGTGGGATAGGATTCAAGATCAAGATCAACATGTCGATCTCTGACCTCGATCAAGAGAACGTCATCCCCGTGACGGAGGCCAACCTCAAGGATGAGCAGAAGCAAGCTATTGCCCAAGCCATGGAAGAGTTCAAGCAGCAATGCCTGAGGTCTTTCAGCATAAACAGGAGCGGTGAAGTGGTCCAGAAAGATGCACTGCCGGCACCACGGCAGGTTACCTTTGACGCCAATCCTGGCAAGCTTCAAGATATGGTTGACAATGCCATCAATCGAGCGTTGATTAACCAAGCTGGTGTACTGTCTAATACGGTTTTCAATGCCGTGGCAAGAACTTTCAAGGAAGGACAAATCCCACCAGATTATGTGGGCCCCTCCCATCATCAGCCAACGGCACCAGAGGTCACGGCTCCATCGGCTGCCTTGACGTCTGCAAGTGCACAATCTGCCGTCCCTCCAAGTACATCAGGGACTACTGGCGCACTATCTATGCCGATGACAACCAACCCACAAATTTCAGTTGGGCAGCATAAACTGACAACAGATATGTTGGCATCGGCAATGTCAGGGTTGACTCTTCCTCCCAACTGGTGGGGTTACGGTATGCCTCCAGAGTTGACACCGGGAACATCACAAATAACTGACATGAGGGGCAAAACTCCTATGACATCGGCACCCCCCAATGCGCCGGTGAACCAGAGTCCTCGGTATACCACAACTACTACTGCAAGGCCTCACACTGGAAACCCTCAAGATTCAATGTTCCAGATGCCCAACGCATCGGCAGAGTCAATGCTGGTGCAACAGAGGTCTATGGCCCAGTCGGGGTATGTCAATTCAACGACGGTACCCAATTACCAATCATCGGCAGCACCTATGCCGATGAACTCTAATAATGGATGGCTTGGACAGCAAGCCTTTCCACAATCGCCCCAGCAGAGTTACCAGACTACAGGGTTCCAGCAAGGGCAGGTCTATCCCGGGTTCCAAGTTCAGGGGATTCCCAACCAGCCAATGAATTTTGGACAGCAACTCGGAGGACAGCCAATCGGTGGACAGCAGTTTGGTGGTCCGCAGATTGGAGGACAGGTGATCAATACAATGTTCCATGCAGATCACGTCCCGAACAGACACGTGGAGGTTCGCCACCAAGTGCCAGATCCGCAGCCGCCTCATCGGCAAGATGCCGATGCATATTGGGCCGATAAGATTGCTGAAGTAATCAGGGAACAATTTGGGATAAAACCCAAAGTCAACACTTATTCTTATCGGACACCGTATCCTCCCGCGTATGATTTGATCCCGCTTCCACATCGGTACAAGGTACTGGATTTTACAAAGTTTTCCGGGCAGGACGACACGTCAACCATGGAGCATGTCAACAGGTTCATCATTCAATGTGGAGAGGCTGGTAACAGGGACGAATTGAGGGTTCATCTATTTTCGTCATCATTGTCTGGATCGGCCTTTACTTGGTTCATATCATAACCTCCCAACTCAGTAATTACTTGGGCCGATCTAGAGAAGCAATTTCACAAATACTTCTTCTCGGGGGTTCATGAGAAGAAGATCACCGACTTGGTCAAGTTGAGGCAACGTAATGATGAGTCGGTTGAGGGTTTTGTGCAGAGGATACGAGAGGTTAAGAATAAATGCTATAGCTTGGTTCTGGATGATCGGCAGCTAGCCGATTTGGCTTTCCAGGGTTTGTTGCCACATATCAGGGATAAGTATGCCTCTCAGGACTTCGAAAGTTTAAGTCATTTGGTGCAGAGGATTTCTGATCAAGACATCAAGCCTTTCGAGCCTAAAAGAGCATGGAATAGGAAAGTGTCATTTGTCGATGAAGCAACAAGCTCGGATTCTGATGAAGAACCAGTAATCGGCTTGGCAGAGTGGGTAAAAAACAAGAAGCCGATGTCTTGTCCTTTTGGGCAGAAGGAACCAAAGAAGTTTACTTTTGACACCGCTAAGGCTGATAGGATATTTGACTTTCTACTTCAGGAAGGTCAGATCAAACTGTCACCTAACCATGTGATCCCATCGGCAGAAGAGTTGAAGAGGATGAGATATTGCAAGTGGCATAATGCAACTTCCCATGACACCAGCGAGTGCAAAGTATTCAGACAGCAGCTGCAATCGGCTATAGAGTCAGGGAGAATCAAGTTTGACAGCTCCAAAGCCCAGAAGCCGATGAAGATAGACCAACATCCTTTCCCGACAAACATGTTGGATGCTAAGGGGAAGGCTAAGGTCTTAACATCGGAGACAGCTGAGAAGAGTGCATCGGTAGATCCTCAGCATCAAGTTACTACTGCCGATGCAAGAAGTAAGGGCTTGGTCCAGGAAGGAACTAGCTCAGGAAGGCCTCCTCGATCTGGTATCGTCATAACTCATAGAAGGCCTCGAGAAAAATGGCAACAACGGGAAGATCGGTATCGGCGCCAGCAGGAAGATTATCGACGGGAAGAAGAAAGACGCCGACAGGAGCGGAATCGGCACAGGGATCATTGGAATTGTCCATTCTTCATCCATTGTTGGGAGGAAAATATCAAGCTTCCTACTGTCAGAGACTGCCCTGAGTGCAACGGTTATGATCGGTACGATAGGATCGATCGGCATTATCATGATGATGAACGGCGATTTAATGGGCCGATCAGAGGAAGGGTGTCAGTTCATGACCGGCTGGGGGGCAGATTTAGTGGGCACTACAGACTTAGTGACCGTGTCCAGTATTTTCCCAGGAACCAAGAAGAGCTCGAGGAAATGGCTGATGCGCGGGTTCCCGATGAATTCATATTTTGCAGGGATGCTAACACGCATCGTATGGAGTCAAGGGAGAACCGACGCCCGACGGCAAGGCAAAGGCCACTTCCTCCATGGTGCCCTGGAGGATTAACCAAGACACAGAAAAGGAGATTGCAACGTGAAAGGCAAGAAGAGCTAAACAAGGGAGAGAACTCTGGAAGTCGGCAGCCGTCAGACACTAAGAGGGAAGGTCCATCGGCAGGCGTCAACATGGTCTTCATGTTGCCGATGGAGTTTCTTGCACCAGCCAGTGATGATGAGTTGGAATTTTCTGATCAGATAGCTCAGTTGGCTCTGGATCCGATGACGGCTATCTTTGAGAAACCTGCCGATGACGAGAGGCAGCATCTTAAAGCTCTGTTCCTCAAAGGAAGGGTTGATGGGCAGCCAATGACCAAGATCCTAGTTGATGGTGGAGCTGCTATTAATATTATGCCGTATGCAGTATATCGGAAGCTTGGGAAAGGGGATCAAGATTTGACCAAGACCGATATGATGCTCAAAGACTTTGAAGGAAACGTGTCTCCAGTCAAGGGGGCGATATGTGCAGAGTTGACCATCGGCAGCAAAACCTTGCCGACAACTTTTTTCGTGATCAGCGGAAAAGGTGCTTACAACTTATTATTGGGAAGAGATTGGATTCATGCCAATTGTTGTATCCCATCTACAATGCATCAATGCTTGGTTCAGTGGGTAGGTGACAAGATTGAGATTGTCCCAGGAGATTCTTCTTATGTTATCGCATCGGCAGAAGCGGATACTTACGAAAGGACCAGGTGCATTTCAGGAGAAGTTTGGGAGAAAGATTTTCTCAAAATTGCCGATTATGAGATTCCACCGATCCAAGCAGTCGGTTCTGACGACGGTTTTTAATGGATAGATTCGCCGATGATGGAAAATTAGGCCAGGGATTCACATCGGCCGATGATTTGGTAGAAGTAGATATAGGTAGTGGTGATAAGCCTAGGCCTACTTTTATTAGTGCTAAATTAGATCCTGAGAGTAAGCAACAATTTACTAGTTTGTTAAAGGAATATAAAGATTGCTTTGCTTGGGATTATACCGAGATGTCTGGTTTAGACCGATCAATTGTTGAACATCGGTTACCCATCAAGTCTGGATTTCGGCCACATCAGCAACCAGCCCGCCGATGTAATCCTAACATTCTACCTGATATTAAGGCCGAAATCACCAAACTTATCGAAGCTAAGTTTATTCGGCAGTGTCGGTATGCCGAGTGGATTTCCAATGTTGTTCTGGTTTACAAGAAGAACGGGAAGCTTCGGGTGTGTATTGATTTCAGGAATCTCAATAAAGCTACGCCGATGGATGGATACCCAATGCCTGTCGCCGATCTACTGGTTGATGCTGCGGCTGGTCATCAGGTCATCAGCTTCATGGATGGTAATGCAGGTTACAATCAAATATTCATGGCGGAGGAGGATATTCCAAAAACCGCATTCAGGTGTCCTGGTCATGTTGGGCTATTTGAATGGATAGTCATGACTTTTGGGTTGAAGAATGCTGGTGCTACTTATCAGAGGGCTATGAATTTTATATTTCATGAGTTCATCGGCAAGCTCGTGGAGATTTATATCGATGATGTGGTGGTTAAGTCTGGAGATTTCTCAAAGCATATTGCCGATTTACAAAAAGTGTTAGAGTGCACAAGGAAGCATGGATTGAAGATGAATCCCAACAAGTGTGCATTTGGTGTATCGGCAGGGCAGTTTCTTGGTTTCATGGTACATCAGAGGGGTATTGAAATTAGTCGAAGATCTATTGATGCCATCAATAAAATAGTGGCCCCTACCAACAAAACCGAGCTCCAATCCTTGATCGGCAAGGTAAATTTTATCAGGAGATTTATATCGAATTTGTCTGGTAGGATTCGTGCTTTCAGTCCTCTTCTTAAATTGAAAGCCGATCAAGAGTTTGTTTGGGGAGAGGAACAGCAGTTGGCTCTGGATGAAATCAAGAAGTATCTAGTAAATCCTCCAGTTCTAGTTCCACCTCAACAAGGGAAGCCCTTCAGATTGTATTTATCTACCGATGGATCGGTTATCGGTTCAGCTTTAGTTCAAGAATTTGAAGGGAAAGAAAGGGTAATTTATTATTTGAGTAGGAGGTTGATTGATGCTGAAACCAGGTATTCGGCCATTGAGAAACTATGCTTATGCTTATATTTTTCACGTATCAAGCTGAGACATTACCTGTTATCGGCCGAATGCACTGTTGTTTGCAAAGATGACGTGGTCCGATACATGCTATCTATGCCGATTATGAGTGGTAGGATCGGTAAATGGATTTTAGCGCTGTCGGAGTTCGATTTGCGTTACGAATCGGCTAAGGCAGTCAAAGGGCAGATTATGGCCGATTTTGTGACTCAGCATTGCGGTCTAGTGGAAACCTTGGAAATTGTACCCTGGACGCTCTTCTTTGATGGATCTACCTGTGACCGGGGGGCAGGAATCGGCATTGTATTAGTTTCCCCTAAGGGGAGGAAGTATGAGTTTTCCTTGCCGATTGTTGCCACATCAACAAATAATCAGGCTGAGTATCAGGCTCTGATCAAGGGATTGCAGTTGTTAAGAGAAGTTCGTGCTGATGCTGTTGAAATATTCGGGGATTCTATGTTGGTTATAAATCAATTGGCCGGAAGCTATGAATGCCGAAGTGAAGTTCTCATAACTTATTTCGAGAGAAGTATGCAACTGCTAAAGGAATTCAAGGATTTCCGATTGGAGCATGTTCCCCGATTGCATAATGAAGACGCTAATCGGTTAGCTCAGCATGCCTCGGGATATCAGCCAATGATTAATGCGACATCGGCAGTCGGTGCCGGTGATTGGAGGAAAGAAATTATTGATTATCTAAAAGATCCATCCAAAAATAGTTGAAAGACGGGTTCGATTTCAAGCAACCAAGTATGTGCTCCTTGAAAACGAATTGTATTATCGAACTATCGACGGAATTCTTCTCCGATGCTTCGGTGATGATGAAGCTAGAAGTTTGATGGGGGAAATCCATGAAGGAGTGTGTGGAGCGCATCAGTCAGCTTTTAAGATGAAGTGGATGATTCGAAGGAATGGATATTTTTGGCCAACCATACTTGAAGATTGTTTTAAATATTTCAAGGGATGTCAAGGTTGTCAAAAGTTTGGTAATATCCAGAGAGCACCTGCATCGGCTATGAATCCTATAATAAAGCCTTGGCCGTTCCGAGGATGGGCCATCGATCTGATCGGCCAGATTTATCCACCATCTAGCAAAGGGCATAAGTTCATTCTAGTTGCCACTGACTATTTCACTAAGTGGGTTGAAGCTATTCCTTTGAAGAAAGTCACATCGGCCAATATGATTGATTTTGTGAAGGAGCATATTATTTACCGATTTGGGATTCCCCAAACGATTACTACCGATCAGGGCACCATGTTCACATCGGGGGAATTCGATGAATTCGCAATCGGTATGGGAATTAAAGTGTTGAATTCTTCTCCTTATTATGCTCAAGCCAATGGGCAGGCCGAAGCGTCTAACAAAGGAATTATCAAGCTTATTAAACGAAAGATTGAAGAAAATCCTAAGCGGTGGCATACATTATTAAATGAAGCATTGTGGTCTTATCGGATGGCTTGTCATGGATCGACCAAGGTATCACCCTATCAATTGGTGTATGGACATGATGCAGTGTTGCCTTGGGAAATTAAGGCTGGATCTAGGCGATTATCTTTTCAAGATCAATTAACTTCCGATGGTTATGCCACTTTGATGACCGATGAATTGGACGATCTAGCAGGGCATCGGTTAAAAGCTTTAATGAGTATAGAAGAAAATAAGAAGAGAGTTGCTAGATGGTATGATAAGAAAGTGAAGGATAAAGAGTTTGCCGATGGGGATTTGGTATGGAAATTAATTTTACCAATTGGGACCAAAAGTTCGAAGTTTGGAAAGTGGTCTCCTAATTGGTAGGGTCCTTATCGGATAAGTCGATCGGCTCCTGGTAATGCCTACATTCTAGAAACCCTCGAAGGAATTGAATTTCCCAGAGCATTAAACGGCAAATATTTAAAGAAGTACTACCCCAGTATATGGGTCGATGCATAGAAGTTTAGGTGCCGATAACACTCCTATCGGCTGGATCCAAATGCTTGGGGACAAGACTTGGTGTTTCAAAAGTTTGGGTGCCGATAACAGTCCTATCGGCTAGACTAAAAGCTGAGGAAGCAGGAAAGCGCAGATGCAATGCCGATGGAAACTCTATGTGTTAAGCAGCGTCTGGATTGCCGATATAGCGCGTAGCCGAATTTGGTTGGCTGCTTCTATCTCCTTGATGTCATCATCGGCAGAACCTTCTATCGGCTTCAGCTTCTTCTTCAGTTGAAGTGCCTTGCGACCATGAGCATTTCGCTCGTGCTCAAGAAGCCTGATGGTCTCTGGCAATTGGCTCTCTTCCTGTTGGGCTTGGGACAGAGCGTTCTCTACTTCCTTGAGCTCCGCCAACAGGGATTCTTTTCTTGCCGATAGATCGGATATCTTCTGCTTCAGCGCGTCTCCAGAAGATCTCAGGATACCGATGTTCTTGTGCTTCTCATCGGTCAAAAGCTTCTCTTTCCTCATTTCATCGGAGAGTTGAGTCTGAGCGGCCCTATCGGCAAGCCGCCGAGAAGCTCTTTGGTACTGCAGCTGGCGACTCTCCAGATGAGCGGCTTGGAACAGGATTTCTTCAACATCGGCTGGGATTTGGCCTATGAGAGTTCTGAACAGGGTCTTGGTAGGGTCGGAATCATCAACCAATTGCGCTGTGTCCTGGTGAAGGAGAGCTGACAATTCTTCCAGCCTGACCCTGATCTCTGCCGATGTGATGCCGACCGCCTGAGAAGAGCTTGCTTCTTCACCTTCTTCTTCAGAGAGATCGATGGCGAAGGAGAACAAGCTATCGGGAGAATCTTGTTCCTGGGAGGGAAAGCAAAATTAGCTCATACTCAGAGAATCGGCAAATAGTGCTAACGGTAAACAGTGACTTACTTGCTTCAAGGCGATCTCTTGTCTTTGACTGAGAAGTGCTGACGGAGCTGCAGGCTGATCGGCCAAAGATGCCGATGGAGCTACAGGTTGATCGGCTGAGATTGCCGATGGAACGATATCAACTGAAAGAAGACAAAAGGAGTTATGAGACTAAATAAGAATAAGTTCATCGGTAGCGATATTGTTAAAGTATGTTACCTGGAGGAGGGACAACGGTTGTCTGAATCGGGAGAACTGCCGATGGTATAACTGGACCCACCGGGACAGTTGTTTGTTCACCCATGTCAGCTGATGTATCTTCTGTTTGAGATCCTTCCTGTTGGGGTTCTTCTATCTGTGGTGCTTCCTGCATAGGTGGGGGAGATGGTGCTTGCTGTGGCTGGGCTTCTGGAGAAGAAGGAGAAGACTCCACCGGAATTGGAGATACCGGAGGAGGAGGAGGAGTTGCTACCTTCTGGCGCTTTGTTCCAGTCTTAGCACCCGTGGTGCCCTTTCTCTTGGGGTGGCTAGACTGCGGGGCATCGGTACTCTCACACCTGGCTTTCGCCGATGCGCCGGTTTGCTGCAATAATGAACAAGAGTTTATAAGCATAAATATAGCCGATATAAAGATAGTCAGCATAAAGGAAAAGATTTGACAAATTGCCTTGAAAGTCCGCGCAAGAGTGGGAGCAGCAACCGTTGGTGATGTCTGGGTTCTTCTGGTGGTGACTTTCCTGAGACGTACACCCCGATGCACGATGGAAGCTAGAGTGGGAGCATTGTGGCCGATTGAGGAAATCGGGCCTGATGGAAACAAGTCGATCGGCCTGCCACTCCTGCTAACCAATGGAGGAATATTGTCAACCTGCAAAAGGAATACAAGGGTAAGCTGCCGATGGAGGTAATATTGAGAAGATGAAACGTTGGTTTGAGTTACTTACAGTGTCATCGGGAACTTCGTATTCGGAGTCAATCATGCCGCGGTATGAAAGTGCCGATCTGCAGAATAGATGCTCTTTCCATTCTGCCCACCATGACTTGTATGCCTGAGTGATAAAAGCAGCCGGAACCCATTCTGACAGATCTACATCTATATCGGCGTTTGGTGGTAGTTGGGCTGCTCGAGTCCACTCAAGAAGGTTGTTGATAGTTTCTCTGGGTTTTATCACATCGGCATAAGGAAGTGCAATCGGCAACTGGCCGAAAGCTAACTGGCGAGCTAATGCCGATGGATTGTAAAATTCGTAAGTTTGAGGGGAGGTTTTTGTGCTACCAAAGAAATTCACTGGAATGATTCTGGGAGTCACAATTGCCATCATCACCTCATTGTCCCTGTCGAGAGCTTCATCAAATGGATTGAAGGTCAGAGGGAGCATGCTATCTGGGTCATCATAAGCCAACCATGGTCGTTCGTCTCTGGTCAAACCCTCATACAGAGTCTGGAAGAATCGGCCGATCTGGTCCGGATTACCCCCTGAACCAGGCAGAACTATGACAGCTTCGCCAAAGTTCAAGGGGGCGCGTGTTGCCGATTCCTCTTCACCCAATACATAGTTTTTTCAGCTATATCTCTTGGGAAACGCTGTGTGAACAGGTTGAAGTTGAGACGCTTGTGCAGATGCAGATTGAGCCACATGTTGACAAACCACCAGGGGCCTCCCAAGTTGCCAATGGATTGGCCGAGCAGAAGTTTCTGGGCTACTCGATGGAGAAGGTGGTAAGCAGCGCCAAGCAAGTATCGGCCGAGAGGGAATCGGCCACCGTTAGCCAGTCTTTCTGCTGCCGATAGGTAGACAGAAGTCGGTCCTGCCGATCGACCACAGAATACAAACTTGTCCAGCCACATGTTCAGAAAGGTGGTTTGTTCCTTTATGGTGACAGATCCTTTCCCACGGTACTTCTGAATGTACCCCGACCAACCGCCGATAGCGCGAGTCTCCACTTTGGCACTAGGGGCAGTATCAAAAAAGTGGGTGCTATCGGCAGAAGATATATCTAGACCAGTAAGCATGGCTACATCGGCAAGAGTAGGAGAAGCAGGGCCGTGGCCAAAGGCAAAAGCATTGAGGGTGTCTGACCAAAAGTAGGATGCAGCTATCAGCAGTGACTCGTTCCTATGCATATCGGCAATGGACAATCTAATGCATTGGGCTAGATTCCTTTCACCCCACTGAACTTCATTAGAGTTGCTGACCCTCAAGAACCAGTCTTTCCACCCTACAGTTGGGCTGGGCCAAGAGCGGAAGGTGTCCTTCCACAGATCTAAGGAAAAATTTTCGGCTCTGAAGGGGATCCTGTTGGTTTCTGCGTTGATAAGGTCAGTTGGATCTGGGTCCCCTAGAGGGCCAAGACATTGAAGGTGTGGTTGATCGGTGGGGATGACAATTTTGTTGGACAATTCCTAGTGATTTTGGGCATAAAAAGAAATACAAAGAGGAGAGAAAAGGAAGATGTTCAGTAAAATGAATTGCGAGTGAACAGGGATATGAAGAAAAATACAGAAGACGAGGTGGAGATTTGACCTCAGGGACGACGAACCCGACGGCCATCTTGCTGCGAAGGAAGCGTATGAAGGCGCCGGAGTTGGTGAAGAGGGATACTTGTCGGAGACCTTAGGAGTTTTTGGTGGCGCCGCCGCTGGAAAAGTAAAGTTGGGTAGTAGAATGGTGTGATGGGGAAGGAGTACCAAGAAAGAACTATTTATAGGACAAAATGGGCAAGGGCAAATCCGACTTATCTCCTTGCCGCATCCGAGAAATCCGAGGGTACTCAGGTGGATATGGTAACTGTTCGCACGGTAATCCAGGGATTGTGCAGGTGATTTGATGGGAAGCGGTCATTATCTGAAGATATTTTACTGCGCGAGATCTCCTGGTCGGTCCATCGGCAATATTCTATAACGGTCATATTGCCGATGGGCGGATAGAGGGGAAGTAACCGTTTGTGCGAATATCCTGGTCAGAACATCGGCAGATCTTTGTAACCGTATTGTTGCCGATGTACGACTGAGAAAAATGCCCGTTTAGGAGGTTGGGGATTTTGAGGAATCTGCGGAGGAATAGGATCAGAGTTGTTCAGATTGAGGTTGTCGGTTACCAGATTAGGATCATTAATTGCGGGAAAAAGGCATCATTACTGCAGAGAATTTCGGAGCATTGATAGTTTTATACTCCGAAACTGGGGGGCATGTGTTGACACCGTTTTTGGGCACGTGTCTAGGATGGCAGGATAAGGTGGCAGTACGATGTTTACAAAGTGGGTTGCCGATGAGGATGGTTGCCGATGAGGGAGAAGTTGAACGTGACTAAGTCCACAGGCAGTAATATGGTGCCGATGGCTAGATAAGAAAGTCTGCCGATGACTATGGCAAAGGGTCTGCCGATGATGCAAAGAGGGAGTCCGGAAGCTGCCGGTCGTTATGTGGAGGAGTTTCGGTTTGTCACGAGGGATAGTTTTGTTATTTCCTTAATTATTTGCATCGTTTTGTATACGGATTCCGTGTAATTTGGAATTCGAATTCTAATCGTGTCTGGTTGTAGCTCTTTGAGCAGGGTATAAATATAGACCCTAGGGCCTTGTAATAAAGAATCAATCAAGGAATCAAACACACGTTTTTACTCATATTCCAGCATTTACTTTTCGACGACTTCGTCATACTTTTTCCTTTTGTTACGAGTTCTTAGGAATTCGTCGACTTAAGCTCGGCGTGTTCTCAAGTTCCGCGTGAGTACCTCTTAGCCGTGACATCCTGGCGCATCGCTGTTGTCAGGACTAAAGTATTCGAGTTATCACCTTTGCCGATAGCAAGGTCAAATCGGCTGGCACGCCTTAACGTTTGAATCGGGTATTAGCCCTTTGTGTTTGCAGACCAGTTTTGCATGAACATACCCAGAGCACCGGACGCTGGGAAGTAGCGTCCGGTGACCTGTCAGACTAAGTACAGTTAGCTGTTGAAGCGTCACCGGACGCTCGGTGCAGAGCGTCCGGTGCAACTTCAACAGCGTCCGGTGACCCCGTTTTCAGTTGAAAACGGTTGGCTGACCTTTGGACTTCGTGGGGTGTATTTATACTCCTCCACCTCATCCATGAGAGGTCTCTTGCCCATTTGAACATCTGTGAAACTTGTTGTGGAGCAAGAGAGTAGCAAGAGCCTAAAGAGGATTGAGATTTCAGTGATTTCTTGAGAGAATCCTTCTCTAGTGAATTCCAAGAGTCAAGTGTGCATCCACCACTCTCTAGTGCCTTGTTTGGGTCAAGTGAGAGTTCTTTGCATGTTACTCTTGGGGATTGCCATCACCTAGACGGTTCGGTGGTGATTGGAGGCACGAAGACCGCCCGGAGTTCTTGTGGGTGGCTCGTGTCAAGCTTTTGAGCGGTTTTGCGCGATTCACCGCGACGGAGTGTCGAAGAATTAGCCCGTAGAGAGCACTTGGTCCTTGCACGAACCAAGGGGGAGCACGACCCTTGCGCGGGTGCTCCAACGAGGACTAGTGGAGAGTGGTGACTCTCCGATACCTCGGCAAAACATCGCCGAGCACTTTCTTCCACTACTCCTTTACTTTCTATCATTTACTTTGTGTTTTTACATTCTTAGAATTGCCATGCTAGAATAGGATTGGAACTAGGTTGCAAAACTTTTATCCGGTAGCTCTCTAGTCACACTAGGCACAAAGGGTTGAATTAGAGCTTATAGGTTGCTTAAATTTCTAAAGAAGCCAAATTCACCGCCCATCTTGGGCATCTTGATCCTTTCAAAGGTTCTTCAATATTCCTTTTGGAAAAGTTATCATCTGATCTGCAAACTGCAAACACATGGTTGTCTCTAATAAAGGATATGTAAAGATTTTTTCATAGAGTACCCTGGGTATAATGTTGATGCTGGAGCCAAAGTCGCAGAGTGCTTCTGGAACGTCCACCATGCCGATGGAGATCGGGATGACGGGGCGTCCTGGATCGCCTCTCTTGATCGGCAGAAGGTCAGTAGTGAATTCAGTGACGGGGTTACTCCAGTTATTACCTGCATCAAACATGTCTACAAGATTTGTAGATTCTAATCCTTCCGGTTGTGATGGCATACCGGGGTTAGTAGCAGGAACAGCAGTAGCTATTTGATTTAACTGAGATTCAATCATTTTATTAAAGCTAATTTGATTCTTGATGGCAGTAGAGAAATTATCCATTCTATTATTTATATTTTCTAGCATTTTATCATTAGATGCCAATTTCTTAGATAGGTTATCCATTAGCCTTCCTTGATTGGACACTAACTCTCTCAGAGGTGGAAAATTATTATTATTGTTGTAAGAATTGTTACCTTGATAATTACCTGAGTAGTTAGGCCTCTGTTGATTCCAACCTTGATTTTGTTGAGGACTGTTGTAGTTGTTGTTGTTGTTGTTGATGTAGTTCACATCCTCAAGCATCTCAGGGCAGTGATTGCCTGAGTGTCCAGTGTCTCCACACTCCTTACAAGTCATGTGAGAGTCGTAGATGTGCATAACTTCCTTCTTGTCTCCAACTCTATCGTCGAGCTTTTTCATGAGCAGGTCTAGCTTTGCAGACAGCATGTCTACCTCCTTGAGCTGATGCATACCTCCACCTCTCTTGCGTGTTTGGGTCCTCTCTTCATTCCAGCTTTGGTTAGACGCCATCTTCTCCACAAGAGCTGTGGCTTGTGGTATAGTAAGTGATAAGAAAGCTCCTCCAGCTGCAGCATCCATGGTCTCTCGGGCACTGTTGCCGAGTCCATGATAAAATGTCTGCATTAATAGCCAACTCTCCATTCCATGATGGGGACATTCTTGAAAGCGCTCCCATGCTTCTGGAACAGATTCATCATTTTGTTGCTAAAAACTTGTAATCTTCCCACGGAGAGCATTGGTCTTGCCCATGGGAAAGAACTTAGCCAGGAAGTTTGTTGAGCAGAGTGCCCACGTAGTAGTCTTCTCCTTTGTAGCGTAGAACCTCTGCTTCGCTCTTCCTAACAGTGAGAATGGGAAGAGGCGAAGTAGTATAGCAGCTTTGGAAACTCCAGATATGGTGAATGTGTTGCAAATCTCCAATAAGTGTTGTAGGTGAGCACTAGCATCTTCGTGTGCCTTCCCACAGCAGGCATGTTGATAAGTCTAGGCTTGAGCTCAAAGTTGTCGTCGATCTCTGCAGCAGGTCCAGTGCGGATGTTGTCTGTAGTGGGAGCTGAGAACTCGCGGATTGATTTGTTCGCCATGGCCTCGAACTCTGAAGACAAGTTCCGGTGATCTTCTTGATTGGATGAAGCTTCTTGCTGAAGTGTTGATGATCTCTTCTTGAGCTTGGCTCTTGTCTTCTTGAATAATGCTTCAGGATTGTCAACAAAATTTCCTGGAAGATGTCTTCTATTCATACATTCCCCTGCATAAGATAAAATAGAAAAATATCGGGGTAAAACTATATAAGAGAATAGATAAGCTCAATTATATTAGTGATGCGAATGATAACTCAAAATCTTTTATTCCATTATTGATTATTAATCAACCTTCCCCAGCAACGGCGCCAAAAATGCTTGTTGGGTATTCTTAACATCATTACCAAAAGTAGACTAAGTTCTCTAAATCTAGTAACGGTGCCAAAAATGCCAAACCTATCCCTCACACCACTTAAGCCAAGTTGTCATCCCCAGCATGATATAAGAGACGCGGTATTGAAATATGCAATTGCTCTTCTAAATAAATAATGAATGGGATCTGCAAGCACACAGATTAATACCGATGTAGCATTTTAACTGGGAAGTATTCCAGGTATCGTTATTTATATTTTTACCACTAGGAAGGGATTAACAATCGTCACTATTGATTACAGAATAGAATATGAGATTGAGTATCTATCATTGCATATGTAATTGAGAACATTATATCTAACTCTTCATACAGGGATAAGTGTCACATAAAAGATATATGAAATAATAATAGTGACAAAGATAATTAGTCTGATCTAGCCACATAATCCGTTAATCCTTGTTGCCACTCTACAGATGCCTTATCGAACCGCATCCAATTTCTACCTTGTTGTGACATTGATTGCAACACCTGAAATTTTAACAGATCAGTTCATAGACACTATAGCAGTACTACAAACAATTTCATCCACCAAAATTATAATAAAACCAGTGAATGAGCGAGCTAAATTGTATCACAAATATGACAATGGGCATAACACAGGCATGGGCATAGCTCAGCATGCAGTAACGACGATGCCACGATGGAGCTCGGTGTGCAAGGCACCGGTGCCGTTAACATGTCAGCGACAACGACCAGCGCGATTTCAAGGAAGGAGGCACAACTGAATTCAGATTGGGTGGCATAGGGGGCAAATCAAATCATCCAGAATTCGGTTCATAGATCAACCAAAATCAGTCGGTTGATGTATAGCAAAACTGTTAATAAATTAGCAGCAATAGCAATACGTACATGCTGCACACCTAAAACTAAAACAAATATCAAGAAGATTTGAAGACCTGTACACAAACTACACTAAAACTAATATGAATGAAGAAAGTTCTAACCTGATCGTCAATGATCCCTACAGCTTGGCTGCAGGAGGACGATCGCGGACAGCAGGACGATGCAGGACGTACATTTGATGGGCACCAGAAGGATGACCTGATCGGCAGATCGGCAGCAGGTGCCTCCTCCTAGGGTCGGCGTGATGATCCATGTTGGGTATTCTTAACATCACTACCAAAAGTAGACTTAGTTTTCTAATTCTAGTAACGGTGCCAAAAATGACAAACCTATCCCTCGCACCACTTAAGCCAAGTTGTCATCCCTAGCATGACATGAGAGACGTGGTATTGAAATATGCAATTGCTCTTCTAAATAAATAATGAATGGGATCTGCAAGCGCACAGATTAATACCGATGTAGCATTTTAACTGAGAAGTATTCCAGGTATCGTTATTTATATTTTACCACTGGGAAGGGATTAACAATCATCAATATTGATTACAGAATAGAATATGAGATTGAGTATATATCATTGCATATATAATTGAGAACATTTATCTAACTCTTTCATACAGGGGTAAGTGTCACATAAAGGATATATGAAGTAATGAATAGTGACAAAGATAATTAATCTGATCAGCATAACTTAGCCACATAATAAATATGATAAGCACCTCAATTAGATATTCTAGAAAGTCATTAGCATGGAATTAGAACGAACTACAAGAATATTTCCTAAGTTATTCTCAACTATATAGTCTAGCATTATCATAGTTAGTGCAAGCATACTTAGCAATCATTGTGAGACAAGACTACACCCATGTATAGTGATATTAGCAAGGTAAATGAGAAACATAGCAATCATTCCCCTGTAATAATATTGCTCTGCCAGCCCAATACACGAGAGGGGGACTATATAAGAATCAATGAAGTTGTCACTATCACGAACTACCCCACGATCTGGCATATTAGGTAGAATCGCAAATAAATACGGTATAAGCACCACGCCTACACAATATCTATCATTTACCCATGGATCCGATGGATAAATGCTATACGATCCTAAGCATGTATATAGATCCAATCTAACTAAGCCAAGTACATAACTATGATAAACTAAGAACAATATAATCTTGAATATAAGCAAGTAGAGCAAAGTCATAAGCAATATATTAAAGTAGAACAAAGTCATATTCATAATATTGAAGAACAAAGATAATTAGAAAGCAATTAGAAGCACAATTAGAGAATTACCAAGAATCCTCCTGACAGATCCGGAAAACAATCGAAGATTGACTTCTTCTAGTTCTAATCCTATGTAGCTATGCTAATCTAGATATCTAATTGATGTGATGGCTCTAATCTTGATCAGAGGCTTCTTCTCCCTTGAAGAACAATGAATTAGGGTTGAGAGGCTCTCTCCTCCAGGGGCCAGGGGGTCTGGTTTTATAGTCCCTTCAAGTGAATATGGGCCGTTGGATCAACCGACTTAGATTGTATGGTTTAGATTCATCCTATAGGTCGGTGGAGATCTCCCACGAAGCAGAGTCCTGATTGGACTCAGGAGGTGGGCGGGCGCCCAGGGGAACAGGGCGGGCGCCCTGCCTCTGGCCCCGTTTCGCCTCCGCTTCGGTCTCGTGGCTTCTAGAGTCTTCTAGATGTAAGATAATTGCACGGCACGTTAATATCTCTATGTAATCCCGACGTGTGGGCCTTTCTTCCGTATTTCCTGATAACCCCCTGCAGAAATAGACAAACACCAAAACTCGTGGAATTCTGTCAGATAAAACCCTAAGTCTAGATGTTGATTTCATTTGGCTCCTTTTTTTTATTTATTTGATAATTAAATTTGATACTTAAGGACCATCAACAGTGAGATCATTCATGGAGACAACTTGAGATCCTCATGGTCGAAGACAAGTTTCTTGGCCAAAGAGAACTTCGATGCAACTAAGAAGGGCCAATGCTATGACTCATCATCTTCGAGGTAAGTGGCCACCTTCTTAAGACTTTTCTAGGAATTTGATCCTTGATAGAAGAAGTTGACATGCTAGAACTCATCCTTGCTAAAGATTCAACAAGACTAAAATCTACATGTCTTAACTTCTTTTATATATTTTATGTGGATTAGCTTTTAGGATAGCAAGAATACAATTATGTTAGTCCTTAAGACAAAACTGGTCATCTTAGTAGCTAACCAAGCCTATGTTTGGCCAAACCATCTATGACATGTGGGGAAGTACAAACCCAGAACTTGTTCGCTCCAGAACTTCCAAACTAGAATCGGGCGACCTAGACCTAGTACCCACTAGGGCTCAAACTCGGCCAGACCACTTCTAGTCACCTAAAAAGTGTAGGACCCGAACTTGCTTACTTTGTACCCATCAGCTAAGGGTCGGGTGACCCCTACTTGATAGGATGCAAGTATCATGAAAGTGGTCCTACAAAAAGGAGAGTAGAGGGAGAAGTGTGAACTTTTGGTTCCACCGAGGTGGGGTCGGGCGACCCATAGCTGGGGAACCCAATCTAACCCAGAGCGTCGTGCCAGCACCTAGAAGCTATTCCCAGTTGTAACTCTTGTGAAAACAAGTTTGTAATCTGTAGCAATAGCTTTCCTTGGCTTTCTATCTTCTTCTTCTCCATCCCAATCCTCCTTGACTCAAACTCAACACCTTCTAGCCCCCTATATGCCTCCCAAGTTACCTTGAGTAGCCTATCGTGGTCCCCACTAGCACAAATGTCATCAATTCTATCAGTGAGGCCCCCTTCAATCATGAGGGAGACTAGCTGCGAAACCAGAGGTCACCATGGAGGCCATTGTGCTTAAAGGAGAACCATGCCATGCCTCCAAGAACCTCAAGGCAAAGGTAGGCAAGTGGGGCAAGAGGAGGTGCAATCTTAGTACATATCTCTAGGGACATCTAAAGCACCCAAGCAATAAACAAGATGGAGAGGTCCTACTCTACGGACCTAAAACGTGGAGCCCTTGCTGATAAGGTAAATTAGTAATTATCCCATCTTTACTAATTGCATTTCAGTTCTTGCATTTCCCTTCCAATTACATGGTTAGTTTAGTTTTGCATATTTCCCTTCGACAAAATGCTTAGGAATAATAAATGAAAATCTTGAGAACAACTTGCAATACAGTTTTGACCTGTGGATCACCTAGAGGTGGGGTCGACCGACCCCACCATTGGGCCCACTTGCAGTCTTTCACTTTTGCTTGATGCAATGTGTCGAGGTCAGCACTTGGATGCTCCTGGAGCTTTCAAGTTGGGGTTGGTCGACACCACGACATGCCCTTTTGGCAGTATGCTATCTCCCATTTGCATTGCTTTAGAATCCCATGCATGACACACAAGCCAAAGTCTGAAAAGAAATGGTTCATTTGGGACATGTGCGCCAGCTTAAACCTGCAAAGTGGTCTCCTAGACATGCTCTAGTGTTGTCATGATCACTGACAACCACTTTAAGCATATCTCCACTTCTCCAGATCATCTTTTCTCTTTCACATAGTACTAGGCAAGAGAATCTTATAAAAGAACTTTACTTCTTGTCCACGCCTAGGCTTTACTTTAGTAAAAATTTAATGCCACATCATTTAGAGTGCTGAAGTGCTTAGGGTAGGGGTCGGCCGACCCCTACATTGGCCAATCTCTGGAAAAGAGTTCACACATGTTGCAAGATTCCCTGCCATGATTCAAAATTTTGAAACATAGTGCTTATGGGGAGGTCGACCGACCCCCACATTGGGACCCCCACACCGGGACTCCTGGAAGGCCAACTGCATCAAGCTTTGGAAAGGAGTGGCCCCGGTTCTTGATTTGATCAGCCCCGAGCTCCCTGAAGACCAGCCCCGCGCACCAAAGCTGACTCCGGTCGAGAAGGCGCAACGGGCGTGGGACTGGCTCCAACAGTTTGTCAAGGACGCCGAGGAATTCGCCGGCGCGCACGTCCTCAGCATGGTGCGCGCTCACTATCCTCTGGTCGACCTGTCCCGACTGGAGAGGGGGTACCCCAAGGAGGTTGGTCCGCAGGAGGCAGACGACCTTCGTGTTGGTCTGCTTGATCTGTCGTCGACAGTGATCGGCGACATCAACCTGCGGTCGACGCCTGCGGTCTCGACCAGCCCGGGTCAAATAGGTCGGCCAGAGAGTTGTCGGGAGCGTCCATTGTCGGAGATGGGCGGTCGACGCCTGCGGTCTCGACCAGCCAGGCGCCGGTGGCCCCGACCCCTTCAACTGGACGGTAGGGCCGTGCGGGTGATCAGCCCGAGCAGTAGACCTGTAGAGTAGTCTATAGGAGTAGACTAGGGACTGCCCAGAGGGGTGTTTATTGTAAACTTTGTATGTAAAGTTTGTAATAAAGATTGATTTGTCATAACCATGGTTTTGAGCGATGCAACGTAGTGTGAGTGATGTATCACTGAGTTGAGTTAATAATCCTTAAGGATCTTGGTCCTAGAAGGAGATTGTGGCACTTGTCGAAAGTTCTGCGTGTAAAAAAGTATATAGCGAAAAATAGAAAATTTTATTATTGCTAATCATAAGAAATTTACAAACAAAAAGTACTGAAACTTATGGATAGAAACGGTACAGTTTGTCTCTGTGCCAAGAATTAGGCAGGCGTGTTCCGTCTGGGTGTAACACCCGAAATGTGAATTTCAATTAATAGGAAATTAATTTGATTTGTTTAAGAATTTTTGTGAGCATTAAATCTAGCAAAATGAATAATTTTGTGGGAATTAAAATTCATCATAGGTTTAGCAACCCTGATTGTGCATTCATGCTGGAGCATCTTTATTTACTTGTGCTGCTGGTTTTTGTTAGAATTTGTTTGCTCTCAAAATTCGATTTAAAAAGGCTTTGGAGAATTTAGAAAAAAAAATAAAATCAGCTCGGCTTGGTGGCCTGCTGGCCGAGAGGCCAACCAGCCCAATCCCCACCTCCTATTTCGCTGACAGCTTAGGCCCGCGCGTCAGCTCCCTCTCCTCCACCTTCCTGCTTCCTGTTCCTAACCGAATAGGAAACCGCCCGCTGAATCCGTTCTAAAATCTCGGATTTCCTTGCTCTTATCGCGAATCGAGACCCTATAAAGCTCTCAAACCAACCCCGAAGCTCTCCTTTCGCATCCGAGTCGCCGAAACCGAGCCCTAGCTACCGTGTATGCGCGGGTTGGATCTCGCCGAGGTCGGAGACGGCTGCCGCGTGCCGCGAGCCCCGCTCCTTGCGCTTCGGTCCCAACCGAGCACCTCCTTGAACTCGCGGTGAGCTCCTCTACCCCGTGGTATTTTCCTTTCGCGAAACGGTGCTCGGAATCGAGAAGCCTGTCGTCGCCGGCGAGAGCCACCGCACCGGAACTGGCCGGTTGAAAAATGCGCTTTCTGCCTATTTACAAGATTGCCACTGATTTTGTTTTGCTCATAAAATATTTATTTTAATTCCGGTTTTTGTCCATTCAAATTCCGTTAGATTCGTAATTACGAGCTCTACATGTTAGAACTATTTATTCTCTGTTTTGAAACTTTCTAATTTCCTGGTATTATTTAATTAATTGTTTCTCTATAGGAAATCCTAGAAAATTCATATCTTTCACGTTTTAACTCCGATTTTCGTGAACTTTACGTCTGTGTGATCGTAGCGCTGCGTAGAATATTTTGATAAACTTTTATATTTGTTTTACCACTGTTTGGTGTATTGTTCTAATTATATCTTGTTTGCTTCGTGTATGATTGTCTACATTGGATTGCGTGTTGTTGATTGATGATTGGAATTAGACAGTGAGCCGTACGTTGGTGACCAAGACCAAGTCTTTGAGGACCAGCAGGCTCAGGAGAGCTTTGAGCAAGGCAAGTATAACTTGGGACCATCCTTGTTACCTATTCACTTATAACTACATATATATCATATGCATGCTATCACCTTGTCGACCTTAGCAAAATTATAGATGATTGTTACCTGTATTCCTTGCTACCTACTTGTTATGCATTTGGTGTAGATGTGCTAGTGCTTAATATAATCCATGATTTTGTAAGATGATTAATAGCTATGCAATGAACGTTATAAGATGACAAATAACTATATGAGACCTTGTCTGTAAGTGATCACCGGGACAACAGTGCAACCATAAGGGCTATAATGGCTCTGGCTTTAGCTCAGTATGAAGAACTTTTCTAGCTTGTTAGAGGTTACCCGAAAGGGCGGAGGGGCTGAACCGACACGGGTATAGTGCGAGCCCCTGTCCCTATGTGTATAGGCTGCGCGTCATTGTGCCATTCGGAAGGGGGGTATCTATATCTGCTCGCAAAGGAAACCTTGCGGCCCTAACATGTTAGACGAACTTTTGAAAGGCTTCATAGTGATCCCTGCCGACCTCCCTAGGAAGGGGGTTAAGAGACTAGCTACCTCGGGCAAAAGGGTAAATCACGACTCATGGGTAAAGATGTACAATCTCTGCAGAGTGTAAAACTGGTATACTAGCCGTGCTCACGGTTATGAGCGGCCTTGGGGGTTCTTGCTACGCCGACGATGAGCTTATTAAGTTGTTATGTTCATTTGATTATCGTTTATGCTATGAATTAATTATGCTTACACTTGATCATGGGATTAATGGATTATTTATGCTACCTTGACAATTGATATTTAATTATGAATATGCTATCTACTAGTAAAAGCTAAATGCAGTCAAACCAGTGTCATCTATTTGAGCCTCATGAACCCCTGGTTATACTTGTTGAGTACGATATGTGCTCACTCTTGCAATTTCCCAACACCTCAGGATATGATAATGAAGATGACTGGAATGTGGATTACCGTTATGAGTACTAGGTTTGGAGTCAACCAGTCAACAGTGTCCCTGTGTGGAGCTTCCGTTGAGAGCGTTGTTTACTTTATGCTATCATCTTTGTATGAGACTACGTGCTATATTATATTCCGCTATGTAATAAACACTGCAATGGTACATTTGAGATTTGTCTACTTATGTGTGCAACTGTTTCTGGGGCACATATGAGTCTTTTATGCATCCTATTTTGTTCTTAAAATATGGGTGTGACAAAGTGGTATCAAAGCAATGCTGACTGTAGGACGCAAGCCTAGTTAGAAATTGGTCATCTTAAAGTTTTGGAATTGTCATAAAATCCTTGCTCTATAAACCTTGGTATTTTCATCCATACTATATCTCTATCCTTGCTATTTGTCTCTACCTTGTTGCTTGTTTTAAAAGTACTTGTTCTCACCTTCACTCCTTGATTTGGTATGCTTTTAGAACCTTTTCTTACCACCTTCTTGCGTCTTTGAAATATAAGTTTTAGGATCTTTACCCTTAACAGGAAGAGAACGATAGTATCGCAAGTTGAGTCAATGTTTGAAGTATGAAACTTTAATGCCTTGTTGGTTTGTCATTATGCTTATGCTTGATTTGGATCTTTGTAATGAGTGCAATGATCTTGTGGGATTTCTTCACAATTTCATTAGTTTATAGGCCTAAGGCGTAAGGATTAATGAAATAAGTAGTTGGGTTTGGTTATATCTTGTTTCTATCCCCTGCTGATTTCTAGAGCAGTCTACGATGATTCTGGAGTATCTCAAGTTTTGATCGTGCAAAGTCTATCAACTTTTTCTGGTAACAACTAGACTTCAAGATCTTTCCCTGACCGCAAGAAGCACCCTCATAGCTATTATGGTTTAGAAGTTACAAAAATCACAAGATGATACAAATGTGCTGTCAAGAATCTGGACCAGTTTCGGTTGCTTACTGTTTAGACATATATAACTATAGAATTTGGAAAAGTGTTCTATAGAAAAGTTGTAGAGAATTTGCTAAGCTTTCCAACGGTATAAGCTGGAACTTATTTGGATAAGTAGAACCTGAGATATGATATTTACACCTGGATGTTTCTGTTCCGTTTCAAAATCTGGACAGATCTGGTATTCCCTATTTTCAGATACCTTAACATCAGAATCTAGGAAAAAGTTGTATACGAAAGTTGTAGAGGATTTTCAAAGCTTTTTAAATATGTAAGGATCATCTCCAGATGAGTTAAGTAGCTCGGGATATAACTTCTGGAAGCTGCTGCACCTTTGCTGAGACATTTTCAAGATGGATATTAAGTTTGGTTGTTTTTTACCTGAGCTTAAAGACAGAACCTAAGGAGGTCTTCTACAGGAAAGTTGCTGGGAATTTCATAAGTTTTCTAACAGTATAAACCACAACTCTATTGGATTCACAGAATAAGAGTTATGTCCATTTTACTACGCTGGTGTTTTTCATATCGCGAGAAAATTTCAGGATACCTGTTTGCTCTATTGCACATAAGTTCTTTGGAATGTCAGAGGTTCTCAATGTTAGTTAACCTGTCTGGAAAGTATGGAAGCTACCTTTCTTGGTCCCTTAGTTGACTTTTCTTAAGGGGGTAGCCCAATTAAAGAACTACAAGGAGAAGAAGTGGTTAATAACTCGAACATCTACAAGGACATCAAGTGCTTGGTATGTTGGTTTGTTTCAAGATATCATTCTATTTGGAGTGTGCTAATACCAATGGAGGTTTATGTCATTACTGATACTCATGGATTAAGAGTTGTGTATGAGGATCAGATGACACCAAAGTCTACAGAGTTGTATGTATAGTGTGAGAGTGAAGCAACTTAACTGTGATAAAGGTACCGATAATTGGAACTTAGTGATGAAACTAACCTTGGATCAAGAGACTCGGTACAGCTAATTTAAAAGACTATATGGTGTGTAGCATCTAAAAAGGATAGGAGAAATAGTCCCTAATGTCCCCCAACCAACCTCGTCTTAAGGGGGGCAGTACCTTGATATCACTGGAAGATGCATTTTTAACTACCATGAAGTGATAACTGTCTTCTGAGATATCTTATGGTTATGTGCACAAAGGAGTGATCCGTGCTACCCAATGGATTTTTTTTTCTTAACTGCATCATTAAGGAAAAGAATCGAGTATCAAGGTGGTCCACTCCTACCTGAGGAGGCATATCCATGCTAAGTTACCATGTCTTCGAGTTGTATAAGTCAAAAAGTTGGTAGTCAAGTTGGACCTTGAACAATTACGAATAATAGACATTTTATGAAAGTTTTGTTCACAAGTTGTGATCTCGAGACATGAGTGGTTTCTTTTGGAATACAAGTGGTGAAGTTGAAATAATTATCAAAATCTTTTTCACGTTTCTTTTTTGGAATCCGTGCCTCTTCCGAATCTCGAGGACGAGATTCATTTTAAGGGGGTAGAGTTTGTAACACCCGAAATGTGAATTTCAATTAATAGGAAATTAATTTGATTTGTTTAAGAATTTTTGTGAGCATTAAATCTAGCAAAATGAATAATTTTGTGGGAATTAAAATTCATCATAGGTTTAGCAACCCTGATTGTGCATTCATGCTGGAGCATCTTTATTTACTTGTGCTGCTGGTTTTTGTTGGAATTTGTTTGCTCTCAAAATTCGATTTAAAAAGGCTTTGGAGAATTTAGAAAAAAAAATAAAATCAGCTCGGCTTGGTGGCCTGCTGGCCGAGAGGCCAACCAGCCCAATCCCCACCTCCTATTTCGCTGACAGCTTGAGCCCGCGCGTCAGCTCCCTCTCCTCCACCTTCCTGCTTCCTGTTCCTAACCGAATAGGAAACCGCCCGCTGAATCCGTTCTAAAATCTCGGATTTCCTTGCTCTTATCGCGAATCGAGACCCTATAAAGCTCTCAAACCAACCCCGAAGCTCTCCTTTCGCATCCAAGTCGCCGAAACCGAGCCCTAGCTACCGTGTATGCGCGGGTTGGATCTCGCCGAGGTCGGAGACGGCTGCCGCGTGCCGCGAGCCCCGCTCCTTGCCCTTCGGTCCCAACCGAGCACCTCCTTGAACTCGCGGTGAGCTCCTCTACCCCGTGGTATTTTCCTTTCGCGAAACGGTGCTCGGAATCGAGAAGCCTGTCGTCGCCGGCGAGAGCCACCGCACCGGAACTGGCCGGTTGAAAAATGCGCTTTCTGCCTATTTACAAGATTGCCACTGATTTTGTTTTGCTCATAAAATATTTATTTTAATTCCGGTTTTTGTCCATTCAAATTCCGTTAGATTCGTAATTACGAGCTCTACATGTTAGAACTATTTATTCTCTGTTTTGAAACTTTCTAATTTCCTGGTATTATTTAATTAATTGTTTCTCTATAGGAAATCCTGGAAAATTCATATCTTTCACGTTTTAACTCCGATTTTCGTGAACTTTACGTCTGTGTGATCGTAGCGCTGCGTAGAATATTTTGATAAACTTTTATATTTGTTTTACCACTGTTTGGTGTATTGTTCTAATTATATCTTGTTTGCTTCGTGTATGATTGTCTATATTGGATTGCGTGTTGTTGATTGATGATTGGAATTAGACAGTGAGCCGTACGTTGGTGACCAAGACCAAGTCTTTGAGGACCAGCAGGCTCAGGAGAGCTTTGAGAAAGGCAAGTATAACTTGGGACCATCCTTGTTACCTATTCACTTATAACTACATATATATCATATGCATGCTATCACCTTGTCGACCTTAGCAAAATCATAGATGATTGTTACCTGTATTCCTTGCTACCTACTTGTTATGCATTTGGTGTAGATGTGCTAGTGCTTAATATAATCCATGATCTTGTAAGATGATTAATAGCTATGCAAGGAACGTTATAAGATGACAAAAAACTATATGAGATCTTGTCTGTAAGTGATCACCGGGACAACAGTGCAACCATGAGGGCTATAATGGCTCTGGCTTTAGCTCAGTATGAAGAACTTTTCTAGCTTGTTAGAGGTTACCCGAAAGGGCGGAGGGGCTGAACCGACACGGGTATAGTGCGAGCCCCTGTCCCTATGTGTATAGGCTGCGCGTCATTGTGCCATTCGGAAGGGGGGTATCTATATCTGCTCGCAAAGGAAACCTTGCGGCCCTAACATGTTAGACGAACTTTTGAAAGGCTTCATAGTGATCCCTGCCGACCTCCCTAGGAAGGGGGTTAAGAGACTAGCTACCTCGGGCAAAAGGGTAAATCACGACTCATGGGTAAAGATGTACAATCTCTGCAGAGTGTAAAACTGGTATACTAGCCGTGCTCACGGTTATGAGCGGCCTTGGGGGTTCTTGCTGCGCCGGCGATGAGCTTATTAAGTTGTTATGTTCATTTGATTATCGTTTATGCTATGAATTAATTATGCTTACACTTGATCATGGGATTAATGGATTATTTATGCTATCTTGACAATTGATATTTAATTATGAATATGCTATCTACTAGTAAAAGCTAAATGCAGTCAAACCAGTGTCAGCTATTTGAGCCTCATGAACCCCTGGTTATACTTGTTGAGTACGATATGTGCTCACTCTTGCAATTTCCCAACACCTCAGGATATGATAATGAAGATGACTGGAATGTGGATTACCGTTATGAGTACTAGGTTTGGAGTCAACCAGTCAACAGTGTCCCTGTGTGGAGCTTCCGTTGAGAGCGTTGTTTACTTTATGCTATCATCTTTGTATGAGACTACGTGCTATATTATATTCCGCTATGTAATAAACACTACAATGGTACATTTGAGATTTGTCTACTTATGTGTGCGACTGTTTCTGGGGCACATATGAGTCTTTTATGCATCCTATTTTATTCTTAAAATATGGGTGTGACACTGGGTACGCCAGTGAAAGGTCCAAATGGCTAGAGGGGGGGTGAATAGCCTATTTAAATTTTCTACAAACTTCAACTAGACAAGTTGATTAGTAAAACAAAAGGCGAAGCTATTCTAGCACTAGCACAACTAAGCTAAGCAAGCCACCTACACAAGTCTAGCAAGAAAGCTACACACTAGTTACAACAAGAAAGCACAACTAGAAGCTTGCTACACTCCTAAACAAGAAGACTAAACTAGACAGGCTAAACAACTAGCAAGGTAAACAAGTAAGTAAAGGAGTGAAGAGTGATTGTTATACCAACGTTGTAGAGTCGAGATATATCCAACCAATCACTCACAATCACAAGAGAATCCTCGGCAAGAGATGACACAAGATTTTTACCGAGGTTCACTTGCTTCCCGGCAAGCTAATCCTCGTTGTGGCGATACACCCACTTGATGGATCACGAGCTAATTGGCAATCCAAAGCCAAACCCTCAGCGGGTGCCGCACATCCACTCACAAGATGGGGATCCTCCAAGCCACAAGCAATCCACTAGAGTAGCCAATTGCCATCTCCTGCGGGGAAGGCTCAAGAACCCCTCACAAGTCACTTGGTGAGGCTCGAAACAATCTCCAAGCACGAGCTCAACACCACCGCTGCTCCAAGCCGTCTAGGGCGTCGGGAAACACCCAAGAGTAACAAGAAATCCGCAGCAAACTCAAGAATCAAGTGCCACTAAATGCAATTCTCAAAGCAATGCACTTGAATCTTACTCAATCTCACTAGGATTAGCAATCAAGCAAGGAGATGAGTGGAGGGAGTGTTCTCTAGCTCAATGTATGTCTCAAGTAATCAAATGTGCAAGAGAGAGCCTCCCAAAGCCGGCCACCTTCTATTTATAAACCCCCTAAAAGAATCTAGCCGTTGGCTGTTTTCACTGGGCTGAAAACGGGGGCACCGGACGCTACTAAGTGGTCACCGGACGCTCGACCCCCAGCGTCCGGTGCTCAGGCGAAGGCCACCTGTCCAACTTGAATCTCGCGTGTCAGATCCTAACGGTCACCTGCGGAACACCGGACGCTCTGCAGATCCACATCGGACGCATGCGCAGAGAGTTTGTCAAACTCGCGACCTCACCGGACGCTGGGCACCGGACGGTCCGGTGCTCACCGGACTCGTGCACAGAGAGAGTTGCAAAAACCCCTCACACCGCACGCTAACCACCGGACGCTGCCAGAGTGCGTCCGGTTCTTAACCCTAGCAGTGTCAAGCTCTGACAGCACACCGGACGCTCGGGCCAGCGTCCGGTGCCTCCGCAATGAGCGTCCGGTGAGTGTTTCCCACTGAGAAACACTTCCGCTAGTTCTCCAAATTTCCCACCGGTGCAATAGAAAATATACACTTATTTTTCTCAAAAGCGCCGAATCCCGCCTCGCAAGATCGGCGGGAGGGAGAGAGGAACCCACACCCCTCTCAACCCTAGGAAAACCACCTCCTTTGCAAATGTTCTAACACCAACAAGTGTCCACCACCAAAGTGCATGTGTGTTAGCTTTTCACAAACATTTTCACCAAAGGAGTTAAGTTAGCACTTTACTATATCCTAATGCATATGCTCAAGATATGGACCTAGTAGCACTTGATTCGAGAGATGACCGTGATTTCCCCTCTTGATAGTCGGCTATCTATCCTAAACCCGGTCAATCACTTCTCTACTCATCTTAGACCGGCAAAAGTAAAACCCTATGTTTATACCTTTGCCTTGATAACTTTGCTCCTCGTCTATCATCATGAACTCCACATTATGCTTCATCCCTTTGTGATCATGTGGCCACCTTTCCATGCCACCATGCACCTTCATCACATGTGTTGCTATACCTAACTCAAATCACTTAAACACAAGGCATTAGCGACTTGGTGTCATTAATTACCAAAACCAAACTTGGGCTTTCAATCTCCCCCTTTTTGGTAATTGATGACAACCATCACAAAGATAAGAAATTAAATCAAAATGAAGTTGAATTGCTTGTCCAAAGCATTTTAATCATGAGACAAGGTTGGACAAACATTTCAATTTCGATTTTGGTAGTACTAGCTCCCCCTACATATGTGCTTCCATGAGTTTGGTTCAAGTTAGCACATATGCATGAATTGGAAATTTTGGGAGATTTATTACTACCAAAATGATGCTAAGGTACATAGAATGGACCTTTGAAGCGTGATACCAATCGAAGTTGCCAATATACCATCCTTAGCACCAATGTAGCTAGACATACATCAAAAACTCAAGATACCTCGTGAGATCACATTATATGTCTAGATACCACATGAAAAATAAAACTCTATGCTAGAATTCAAAGCATCATTCAAGTTGTGTTTCTAGCAAGCACCAAACAAACAAGAGTGGTGAATTTAACCTTGCAATGCAACACAACATTATGTTAGTGCACATTCAAATGCAACAAATGGTTCATGAGCTTGCTCCCCCTATTTGTGTGCTCAAGTTTATCTCTCCCCCTTTGCACTTTTCTCCCCCTTTATGACTTTATCTTTGTTTCTCTCCCCCTTTGTCATCAATGACCACAAAGGTTCAAATTTTAGTGAGAATTAAGTCAATCAATGTGAGGGTCAAAATATTGTTCAATCTAGATTACTTGCCTAGAATATGTAATTCGGTTTGATCCAAGGACAAGCTTTTTCACACCTCATAAAGTATAAGGGTTATCTTGACCATGTTGAATTACACATCATAAGCTCATTTTCTAGATTCAACACTAGGCTTGCAAGCTCACAAACATGTCATATGCTACCACTAGATCAATCAATCATAGAAACGATAGTGGTACCATACATACATCAAATTCTTTTGATTTTCATGAATGAGCCTATTGTCATGCAAATATGTCTATATGTCCTAATCATGTCCTTAGCAAAGTATGAATGCTATGTCAACCATCATTACCTTGCTTTGTTGGAGGAGAGGCATGTCATATATAAATGTGGGGGTGCACTCATCTCAAGTTGGAGAAGTCAAGTATGTTCAATTCATTTCTCAACTTGCAAAATCTCTTCTCATCAAGTGGCTTTGTGAAGATGTCGGCTAGTTGATCTTCGGTGCCAATGCTTTCAATGCTAATATCACCCTTTTGTTGATGATCTCTTATGAAATGGTGCCTTATGTCAATGTGCTTGGTTCTTGAATGTTGAACCGGATTTTGTGTCATCTTGATTACACTCTCATTGTCACATAGCAAAGGCACATTCTTGAATTTGATTCCAAAGTCATTCAAAGTAGCTTTCATCCAAAGCAATTGTGCACAACAACTACCGGCACTAATGTATTCAGCCTCGGCGGTTGATAGTGCAACACTATTTTGTTTCTTTGATGACCATGAAACTAGAGATCTTCCTAGCAATTTACAAGTGCCACTTGTGCTCATTCTATCAATCTTGCATCCACCATAATCGGAGTCTGAATATCCAATCAACTCAAAGTTAGACCCCTTGGGATACCATAATCCAACATCATGAGTGCCCTTGAGATACCTTAATATCCTCTTGGTTGCCTTCAAGTGACTTTCTCTAGGTGAAGCTTGGTATCTTGCACATTTGCACACACTAAACATTACATCCGGCCTTGATGCGGTGACATAGAGCAAATTTCCAATCATGGACCGGTATAGCTTTTGATCTACCATGTTGCCACTTGCATCACTACCTAATTGATCATTTGTGCCCATAGGTGTGCTCATTGGTTTAGCTTCTTGCAATCCAAACTTCTTGATCATGTCCTTGATGTACTTTCCTTGACTCACAAAAGTGCCATCCTTCAGTTGCTTGATTTGAAGACCAAGGAAGTAACTAAGCTCTCCAATCATGGACATCTCAAACTCATTTGCCATCATTTTTCCAAATTCTTCACAAAAGTCTTGATTGGTTGATCCAAAGATGATATCATCAACATAGATTTGCAACACAAACAAGTCATTGCCTAGCTTCTTGGTGAAGAGGGTAGTGTCAACCTTTCCCATCTTGAACCCTTTAGAGAGAAGGAAATCTTTCAAACTCTCATACCATGCTCTAGGTGCTTGCTTCAAACCATACAATGCCTTCTTGAGCTTGTAAACATGGTTGGGTTTCTTGTCATCTTCAAAACCGGGAGGTTGTTCAACATAAACCAACTCATTGATGTATCCATTGAGAAATGCACTCTTCACATCCATTTGATAGAGCTTGATGTTGTGGGCACAAGCATAGGCTAATAATATTCTAATTGCCTCCAATCTTGCAACCGGTGCATATGTTTCTCCAAAGTCAAGACCTTCAACTTGAGTGTAGCCTTGTGCTACTAGTCTTGCTTTGTTTCTCACAACCACACCATCTTGATCTTGCTTGTTTCTAAAGATCCACTTGGTACCAATCACATTATAGTTCTTTGGCCTCTCAACAAGTTCCCACACTTGATTTCTTGTGAAGTTGTTCAATTCTTCATGCATGGCATTTACCCAATCGGAATCTCTCAATGCATCTTCTATTTTCTTTGGTTCCTCAAATGAGACAAATGAATAGTGCTCACAAAAGGATGCTAGTCTTGATCTTGTTTGTACACCACTTTGAATACCACCAATGACTTGATCCAATGGATGATCTCTTGCTATGCTTGTAGGTTGGAGTATTGGGAGTTGATTACTTCCACTAGCTTGACTTTGATTTTGATCATCATCATGAGAACCACTAGTACTTGCTTGATTTATATCAATTTGCACTTCTTGATTTATCATGTGAATGTCATTATCATCAATTTGCACCGGCCTTATGTCACCAATATCCATGTTCTTCATTGCATTAGCCAATCGATCTCCTCTCACATCATCAAGATTTTGAGCTTCACTTTGAGATCCCTCAGTTTCATCAAACTCAACATCATGGACTTCTTCTAATGTGCCACTTGCCAAGTTCCAAACTCTATATGCCTTGCTTGTGGTGGAATAACCAAGTAAGAACCCTTCATCACATTTCTTCTCAAACTTGCTCAATCTAGTGTCTTTCTTGAGAATGTAGCATTTGCAACCAAACACTCTAAAGTATGCAATGTTGGGCTTTCTTCCATTCAATAGCTCATATGGTGTCTTCCCAAGCTTCCCATGGCAATAGAGATGGTTGCTACAATAGCAAGCCGTGTTGATGGCTTCACTCCAAAATGAATGGCTAACATTGTATTCACTAAGCATTGATCTAGCCATATCAATCAAGGTTCTATTCTTTCTTTCAACTACACCATTGGATTGAGGAGTGTATGTTGCAGAGAATTGATGTCCAATGCCAAGATCATCACACAATTCCTCAATTCTTGTGTTCTTGAATTCACTACCATTGTCACTTCTAATCTTCTTGATAGTAGTTTCAAACTCATTTTGCACCCTCTTGACAAAAGACTTGAATAGATCACAAACAACACTCTTGTCATAGAGGAAGAACACCCAAGTGTATCTAGTGTAGTCATCTACTATCACAAATCCATACTTGTTGCCACCAATGCTAGTGTATGTTGTTGGCCCAAATAAATCCATGTGCAATAGCTCAAATGCCTTTGACGTGCTCATTTCACTTTTCTTAGGATGTGCATTTCCAACTTGCTTTCTGGCTTGACAAGCACTACATGGTTTATCCTTCTCAAAGGTGACATCCTTCAAGCCTCTAACTAAGTCATGCCTCAATAGTTTGTTCAATTGTTTCATTCCAACATGACCAAGCCTTCTATGCCACAACCAACCCAAACTTGATTTGCTAATTAGACAAGATGTCGATTGAGTGTCACTATCATTGAAATCAACCAAGTATAAGCTACCATGCCTAAATCCTTTGAATATCAAGTTTGATCCATCAACACTAACCACCTCAACATCATCACTTCCAAAGATGCACTTGAAACCAAGGTCACAAAGTTGTGCAATTGACAAGAGATTGAAATCAAGGCTCTCAACTAGCAACACATTTGATATGCTCATGTCATTTGAGATAGCAATTTTACCAAGCCCCTTGACCTTGCCTTTCTTGTTGTTGCCGAAGGTGATAGAATCAAAGCCACCATTTTGACTAGTATCAATTGATTTGAACATACAAGACTCCCCGGTCATATGTTGAGTGTACCCACTATCAAGCACCCAATGCCTTCCTCCGGCTTTGTAATTGACCTACAAGACAAGATCAATTCTTTTTAGGTACCCAAACTTGATTGGGTCCTCCAAGGTTAGCAACTAAGCTCTTTGGTACCCAAATGGCTTTCTTCTTTGAGCCCATCCATGGTGCACCAATGAACTTAGCATGAACACCTTTTGTATCCTTGGTAAGCACATAGAAAGAATTAAGCTTAATTGAGGATACATAAGCTTTGGGTTTCTTGTTCATGCATTGTTGCTCTAGGTGACCAACTTGCTTGCAAGCTTTGCAATACCGGCCATTGTTCTTCACAAAACTAGTTTTGTGAGGAGCAAAGGCGGCCTTGCCTTTCTTGGGGTTATAGCCCAATCCCTCTTTGTAGAGAGAAGCTCTTTGGCTACCCAAGCACATAAACAAGCGGTCCTCACCACCATAAGCCTTGGCTAAGGTGTGATTGAGCTCCTTTACCTCCTTCTAGAAAATTTCATTCTCAACTTTTAGTGTGGTGTCACATGTGAAACCATCACTACTAGATGAGGATGATGTAGATGTGCTACATGAAGGGTTAGTAGAAGCAACAACAATAGGCTTACTTAAGATATCACATGTTAGGCCTATGTTGCAAGTTTTAGCTTTCACCATTTTAGTAGGCTCATTTTCACACTTGTTAACTAGAGAGGAATGAGCTTCTTCAAGCTTAGTGTGAGCCTTTTGAAGCTTCTTATGGTCTTCCTTTAGACTCTCATAAGATGCTCTAAGCTCATCAAGTTCTTGCTCAAGGGTTTTCTTATCCTTAAGCAAAGCCTTGCACTCCTTTCTAGTTTCTTTATAGTGATGAGTGCAATCTTTTAGCATAGTGATTAGTTCATCTTTAGTTGGTTCATCATCATCACTATCACTATCACCATCACTAGCATGGTCACTCTCATCATCGGATGATACCTTAGTGGCCTTAGCCATGAAGCATGATGGAGTGTCGAAGATGGAGCTCTTTCCTTGAATTGCAATGCTAGCATGCGCCTTCTTCTTTGTGCTCTCATCATCACTTGAGGAGTCATCACTATCCCAAGTTGCAACATGGGCATCACCCTTCTTCTTGTTTGAGCCTTCCTTCTTTTCTTGCTTCTTCTTTTGCTTCTTTCTTTCCTTCTTGATAGCATCTTCATCATCACTATCATAAGGACACTTGGCAATGAGATGATCCTTGCTATGGCATCTAAAGCACCTCATGGAATGGTCATTCTTCCTGGAGGAGCTCTTCTTTCTTCTTGCCCAATAGCCCTTCTTCTTCATAAACTTGCCAAATCTTTTGACAAGAAGAGCCATCTCCTCATCTTCATCACTATCACAAGAGCTTGCTTCTTCTTCACTTGATGATTCTTGCTTGGCTTTGCCCTTGGATGTGGAGGCCTTGAATACCACACTCTTCTTCTTTTCATCATCCTTCTTCTCACCATCCTTCTTCTTTTTCTTGATCAACTCATCTTTCTCATCATCTTCTCTATAAGCATCATCGGTCATTACTTCTTGGAAAACTTGTTGGGGAGTTGATTCACTAAGTGTTGTCTTGACTAGCACGGTGATCAACGTGTCAAATCTCTTGGGCAAGCTTCTCAAGAACTTCATAGAGAATTGACTATCTTTTACTTCTTCCCCAAGTTCCTTGAGTTCATTCACAATGACTTGCAACCGGTGAAACATCTCTGGCACACTTTCATCTTCTTGCATCTTGAAGCTTGAGAACTTTTCTTGGAGGATGTATGCCTTGGCGGTCTTGGTACCTTTGGTGCCTTCAAATGTTTCTTCTAATTTTGCCCATGCATCATGAGCAACCTCAATATTCTTGATTTGCTCAAAGGTCTTGTCATCAAGAGCTTCATGAAGAGCACTAATTGCAATGGCATTGCATTGAAGCTTCTTTTCTTCAACCGGTGTTGGTGCATTCTCATTTGCAACCTCATACTTTGTTTCGGTCACCTTCCAAACTTCTCTATTGATTGACTTGAGATGGGCGGTCATCTTGACCTTTCAATAAGCATAATTTGTGCCATCAAAGTAAGGTGCCTTCTTAGTGTTGTTGATATGCAAACTAAGAGCCATTTCTTCACCGTAGGTTGTTAAGCCTCAAATAAACGGTGCCTCGGCTCCGATACCACTTGAAAGTTCCAAATAGCTAGAGGGGGGGGGGGGTGAATAGCCTATTTAAATTTTCTACAAACTTTAACTAGACAAGTTGATTAGTAAAACAAAAGGCGAAGCTATTCTAGCACTAGCACAACTAAGCTAAGCAAGCCACCTACACAAGTCTAGCAAGAAAGCTACACACTAGTTACAACAAGAAAGCACAACTAGAAGCTTGCTACACTCCTAAACAAGAAGACTAAACTAAACAGGCTAAACAACTAGCAAGGTAAACAAGTAAGTAAAGGAGTGAAGAGTGATTGTTATACCAACGTTGTAGAGTCGAGATATATCCAACCAATCACTCACAATCACAAGAGAATCCTCGGCAAGAGATGACCCAAGATCTTTACCGAGGTTCACTTGCTTCCCGGCAAGCTAATCCTCGTTGTGGCGATACAACCACTTGATGGATCACGAGCTAATTGGCAATCCAAAGCCAAACCCTCAGCGGGTGCCGCACATCCACTCACAAGATGGGGATCCTCCAAGCCACGAGCAATCCACTAGAGTAGCCAATTGCGATCTCCCGCGGGAAAGGCTCAAGAACCCCTCACAAGTCACTTGGTGAGGCTCGAAACAATCTCCAAGCACGAGCTCAACACCACCACTGCTCCAAGCCGTCTAGGGTGTCGGGAAACACCCAAGAGTAACAAGAAATCCGCAGCAAACTCAAGAATCAAGTGCCACTAAATGCAATTCTCAAAGCAATGCACTTGAATCTCACTCAATCTCACTAGGATTAGCAATCAAGCAAGGAGATGAGTGGAGGGAGTGGTCTCTAGCTCAATGTATGTCTCAAGTAATCAAATGTGCAAGAGAGAGCCTCCCAAAGCCGGCCACCTTCTATTTATAAGCCCCCTCAAAGAAACTAGGCGTTGGCTGTTTTCACTGGGCTGAAAACGGGGGCACAGGACGCTACTAAGTGGTCACCAGACGCTCGACCCCCAGCGTCCGGTGCTCAGGGGAAGGCCACGTGTCCAACTTGGATCTCGCGTGTCAGATCCTAACGGTCACCTGCGGAACACCGGACGCCCTGCAGGTCCACACCGGACGCATGCGCAGAGAGTTTGTTAAACTCACGACCTCACCGGACGCTACCAGAGTAAAACCCTATGTTTATACCTTTGCCTTGATAACTTTGCTCCTCATCTATCATCATGAACTCCACATTATGCTTCATCCCTTTGTGATCATGTGGCCACCTTTCCATGCCACCATACACCTTCATCACATGTGTTGCTATACCTAACTCAAATCACTTAAACACAAGGCATTAGCAACTTGGTGTCATTAATTACTAAAACCAAACTTGGGCTTTCAGCCAGTCTGTAAGATGTAGGGCGTGTGACTTCGACGACCACAAAGGGTCCTTCCCAAGGTATGGATAACTTGTGCGTTCCTTCCTGGCTTGTTTTCCACTTGAGTACCAGATCACCGAGCACAAAGGAACGGTCTTTGACGTTCCTGTTGTGATACCGCCTGATGGCCTCGAGATACTTTGCTGTTCAAAGGCATGAGATTAGGCGCTTTTCCTCCATGCAGTTGATTTCAAGCTCCCTGGCAATGTCAGCTGGAGACTGGTCGAAATTTTTGACTCTTGGAGATCCAAAGGTTACATCGGACGGAAGCACTGTCTCGGTGCCGTAAACCTTGAAGTAGGGTGATACACCCGTGTTGCGACTAGCCTGTGTTCGGAAACCCCAGACCATAGCCGGTAACTCTTTCATCCATCGTCCAGGTGCTCTATCGTTCTCGGTGTACAACCTTTTCTTTAAAGCATCGATAATCATTTCGTTCGCGTGCTCTACTTGACCGTTGGCCCGTGGGTGAGCTACTGACACGTACTTTATGACTATGCCCTTGTCATCGCAGAAGTCCCATAATGTAGTGCTAGTAAACTGGGTGCCCAGGTCAGTGATTATACTATTGGGGATCCCAAATCTGTGTATGATTTGATTGAGGAACTCCACAGCCTTCTCAGAGGTTGCTTTGACCAGTGGCATGTATTCAATCCACTTCGAAAATTTGTCGATTAGTACGAAGATGAACTTGAAGTTGCCGGGGGCCGGCTTAAATGGCCCGATCATGTCGAGACCCCAGCAGGCGAAAGCCCAGGATGACGGAATAGTTTGAATTTCATGACCAGGCACGTGGGTCCGCTTGGCAAAGAACTGGCATCCTTCACAATGTCGGACCAGTTTCTCGGCATCAGCGACCGCAGTTGGCCAATAAAAGCCTGCTCGGAAGGCCTTCCCGACCAGTGTTCTGGAGGCAGCGTGGTTGCCGCAGGACCCGGCGTGTATGTCATCTAAGAGCTTGATGCCGTCATCTTGGGATATGCATTTGAGCAGCACTTTGGAACTTGCGTTCTTTCGCATAAGTTTGCCGTCCACCAGTATGTAATTCTTGGATCGTCGAATGAGGCGCTCGTTCTCCGTTTTATCTTAAAAACCCGATCCATCCGATATATACCTGATGAAAGGGGCGCGCCAATCACGGCTGCTGGTTGTCGAAGTGGTGTCGGCTATGAGCATTGCCTCATTGGTTTGCTTTTCGACCAGGTCTGTGCCCACACTTGGTGCGTGGATGTCCTGAACAAAAACGCCTTGCAGGATCTGGGCCCGAGATGATCCTAACTTTGACAGCGCATCCGCTGCCTGGTTCCTATCTCGGACCACGTGGATGTATTCTATGCTGTAGAAATTGGATTCCCATTTGCGAATTTATTTACAATAGAGGTCTATATTCTCATGGGTTGTGTCTCATTCCTTGTTTAGCTGGTTGATGACTAGGGCAGAGTCACCGTGGACGTAGAGGCGTTTGACTCCTAGTTCGACGGCCAGTCGTATGCCGTGTAGGCATGCTTCGTATTCGGCGATGTTGTTCGACGCCGAAAAGAGGATCCTAAGGACGTAGCGTAGTTTGTCCTTGTTAGGCGACAAGAAGAGTATTCTGGCGCCGGCTCCATTGATGTTTAAGGACCCATCGAAGAACATTGACTAGTGGTCGGAAGTGTCGAAAAGGGGAGGCTCGTTGAGGTCCGTCCACTCCGCGATGAAATCGACCAGGGCCTGGGACTTGCCGGTAGAGCGGCTATGGAAATCCAGGGAGAATGGGCATAATTCCATTGCCCATTTTACAATTCTACCGTTGGCATCTTTGTTGCGCAAAATGTCCCCTAGGGGGAAACTAGTGGTTACCAAGACCCGATGACCATCGAAGTAATGCTTCAGCTTCCTTGAAGTTATTAAGATGGCGTAGATGAGCTTCTATATCTGAGGGTACCTGGTCTTGGACTCATTTAAGACTTCGCTTATGAAATAAACGGGTCTCTAGACTTTGTATACGTGGCCTGACTCGTCTCGCTCGACCACCATTGCCGTGGAGACAACCTTGTCGGTCGCTGCTATGTAAAGGAGCAGATCCTCGTTGGGTTGAGGTGCTGTGAGAACGGGTGGTGAGGTGAGGAAAGTTTTGAGCTCGGTGAACGCAGCATCAGCTTCCTCTGTCCAGGAGAATTTTTCCGATGCTTTTAGAAGTTTGAAGAAGGGAAGGCCTTTTTCTCCCAGTCTAGAGATAAAACAGCTAAGAGCAGCCATACAACCGGTGAGCTTTTGAATATCTTTGACATTCTTGGGTGGTCGCATGTCGAGCACTGCTTTTACTTTTGAGGGATTCGGTCGTATGCCGTCGCGGCTGACGACGTTGCCGAGTAGTAGACTGGAGGGGACCCCAAAGATACACTTTTTGGGGTTAAGCTACCACTTGTATTTATTTAGTGCCTTAAAGGTTCGGTCTAGGTTGTCGATTAGAGTGCTCGCGTCCCTTGTTTTGACGACGACGTCGTCTACATAGGCCTCGACGAGGTCATCATGAATCTCGTCTTGGAGGCATTGCTGCATGGCCCGTTGATAGGTGGCTCCAGCATTTTTGAGTCCGAAGGACATGGTCGTATAGCAATACGCACCGAAATGAGTGATAAAAGATGTTTTGATCTGGTCGTCTTCCTTTAGTGAGATTTGGTGATAACCAGAGTAGCAATCTAGAAAAGAGAGGAGTTCGCATCCGGCCATTGAGTCGACCACCTCGTCGATGCGAGGGAGACCAAAAGGATCCTTAGGAAAGTGTTTATTGAGATCAGTGTAATCAACGCACATTCTCCATTCATTGTTCTTTTTTCTTACAAGAACCGGATTGGCAAGCCAATCGGGATGATACACTTCTTTAATGAATTCGGCTGCTAGAAGCCGCGTTATTTCTGTCCTAATAGCCTCCTTTTTGTCACGAGCGAACCGTCATAGCTTTTGCTTGATGGGTCTTGCGGTCTTCGAGACGTTTAAGGAGTGCTCGATCAGGTTTCGTGGGACGCCGGGCATGTCTGCGGGTTTCTATGCGAAAACGCTCATGTTGTCCCTTAGAAACCTGACGAGCACGTCTTCCTATTTAGGTCCAGGTTGGCCCCGATGAGGGCCGTCTTCTCGGGACTGCCGTCGACCAGCTGTACCTCCTTGTGCTCTTTGGACTTTGAATTTTTCCTTGGAGTCTCCTGCTTGGGTAGTCGAAGCTGGTCGGGTGGAAGCTACGCTGCTTGGGCTACGGTTTCTGCCATGCGGACTGAGAGGTCAATTGCCTCGGTGATCTTGAAGCTTTCCTCCTCGCAAGTGTATGCGGTACAGACATTGCCTCTAACAGTCAGGACGCCCCTCTCTGTTGGCATTTTGAGAACCAGATATGAGTTGTGTGGAACTGCCATGAACTTTGTCAGCGATGGTCGGCCTAGTATTGCGTGGTAAGTGCCGTCAAAGTCGGCGACCACAAAGATGACGAACTCTGTTCGAAAGTGGTCGGGCGTTCCGAACTGGACGGGCAGTGTTATCTGTCCGAGGGGCACTGAACTTTGACCTGGCAGGACTCCCCAGAATTGTGCGTCATATGGTTTTAGTTGTGCCGGGGTTATCCTGAGAGCAAGCAAGCTGTTGCGACAGAGGATGACGATGGAGCTTCCCCCATCAATGAGCACGAGCTCGAATCTAATGCTGTTGATGCAAGGATCCAGGATTAGATGGAAACGTCGTGGCTCTGGGATGGCGGCCCATTGATCCTTCCTGCTGAAGGAGATCTCCCTGTGCGACCAGGGAGGAAATTTCGGATCGGCGATCAGACCGTCTGTGCTGTCCACGTTAAGGCAGGCTCTCTTCAGGAGCTTTCTTTCTCACTTAGACTCAATGGAAACTTTGCCTCCGAAGATGGAGTGGACCACGTCGGTAGGATTGACATACTGGTGTTGTGGGTCCCTATCCTAGTCGTCGTCTTTGTCTTCGTGACCGCGCCCGTCCTGCTTCCCGTTTTTCTTGGCAGAATCGTCTTGAGCAGCATGCTGCATGTAGATGCTTTTGAGGACATGGCATTCTTCCATCGTGTGATTGGACTTGGGGTGGAGTTGGCACGGTCCCTTCAACGTCTTGTTGTAATCTTCCTGGTAATCCCGCCGCCCATTGGGGCGCTTGACCGTATTCATCTCGTGGTCATTCCTCAACGCTTCATGGAAGCGTAGCCCTTTGATGAAAGCGGATATGGCCTTGTCGTGAGAAATTTTCGGGATTTTAAGACGCATATCCGAGTATCGTCGGATGTAATCGCGCAGAGGCTCGTTTTTCCTGTCCCTTATTCTCTCGAGGTCGTACTTGTTCCCAGGCTGATCGCAGGTAGCAATGAAATTGTCGATAAACGCCTGGCGCTGTTCTTCCCAGGAGTCGAAAGAGTCCTCGGGCAGGCCAAGGAGCCACTGATGACCAGCCTGGACGAGGACAACTGGGAAGTAGTTAGCCATGACATGCTCATCTCCTGCTGCTGAACGAATTGCAATCTCGTAGAGAGTGATCCAGTTTTCTGGGTTTTCCTTGCCGTCGTATTTTTTAAGCTTCTCGAGTTTAAAGTTACGGGGCCATACGACTTGGCAAAGGTGCGAGGAAAACTGTCTCAGGCCGGGGGGGCCGTGCGGGGCTTCGTACTCAAGTTTTCGTGCACCGCTCTTTCCGTGGCGCGCCTGTTGATGCGGTCCCAGGCGTCCTTGGAGGGGATGTTGTATCATAGATCCCTGTCCTGGTTTACTTTCTGACCACGGCCTCGCTTCTGCTCGCGGTAGGCGTCGGTGTCCCGACCACCGTTGCCACGCCCCGCATCCTTCCTGCGATTATTGGGGGAGTGGCTGCGGTGGCGCTCGCTGAGTTGTGGTGAAGTCCGGCTGCGATGAGTCTGGTCGGAAGAGACCTCTGCGTAGGAGACAGCTTGGACCCTTTTGATTAAGGTGGCTGTCTGTCCCATCGCGGTGATCAGGTGTGCGCGAACGCTAGATCGGACACCCTGGCACTCAGGAGTATCAGGGAGTCGGTCCAGGTTCGCCATAGCGACGGCCACGTTAGCACTTGGCATTTTGTAGACTTGCTGATCTACGACCATGTCGAAAGCGTCGCTGAGGTTATACGGTGCAAATTGTCGTTCCTCATCAGCGCGCCGTCGGGCGCGGTCGGCATTGCGCTGTTCGCGGAGCTGCTTTTGTTCGTCTGTCTCTCCATCGACGACCGGTTCGTCATTGCTGACATTAAAGATAAGATCTCCCCGCTGGGTTGGAAAGACTGGAAAGCGAGAAAAACCCGGGGGATACGGTGGTAAATCCAGGTTTTAATCTTCGTCCTCGGAGTTTATGACCTCGGTAGGGATGGACCTTGTGCTGGAGTTTGTGCTGGAAGTCTAATCATTCGGCAGTACTTGGATTGACATCATGCTGACGTGATGGCGAGCTGGTCGACTGCTCTGTCTCGGCGACCATCCCGCCCTGTTGAAAAGGGATTGGGTGTGCCGTGAGTAATTAACGGCCGAATTGTTTAGCCCATAGGGAGGACTCTGGTCTGGGTCTGCCTTGAGTTCGACGGACCGCCCTGTGGGGGTGGAAGTTATTGTCAGAGACGTCCCCAGCCGTTCGTGTGTGACGACACGAGTTGGCTGGCAGGAGTCGAAAGAGTCTGTCGGCGCGACTTGATCAGATCGGCGCGAGATCCCATCTACTAGTCGGGAAGCTTCGAGGAGCCTGAGATCGGTGCGATCAAGGGCTCGGAAAAGATCCGAGTCGTCGACCTTCTTTCCCTTGTAACGAGGGAGCGGTGGTCAAGTGCTCGGTGTCAGCGTGATCATAGTTGATGCCAATGTCGTCCCAGATCGGATCTAGGTTTCTTCCGAAGTCGTGGTCGTGAGGCTGCCGCCATGAGTCCTCCACGTGATCTGGCCGACGGTGAACGTGAGGCCTTCGGGCACGGCCGTGGAAGCTGGAACGATGACCATCTTGTTCGCCGAGAGAGCTGTACGCACACCCCCTACCTGGCGCGCCACTGTCGATGAAAGCTGGTCGGCAGTCTACCTTTAGGGTATACCCACGGTAGTAGATTATCGGTAGACGGTGCGCAAGCTATGAACTCTATGGTCACACAAGACACAGACAAGGTTTTTATCCAGGTTCGGCTGCCGTGTGGGCGTAATACCTACGTCCTGCGTCTGACTGTATTGGATTGTGTTGAGAGAATAATGTGTCCTAGGGGGGTCCATTGCCTCTCCTTATATAGTCCAGAGGGCAGGGTTATAAATCTGGAAACTAATCCTAGTCGGTTACAATTGCCACAGATAGTTTGATATCAATTCCTATTCTAACCGACTAGAATCCTGCTTGATCTCTACGTCTTGTTTCCTTGCGTGAAACTCCGAGCAGTCGGATCAAGCCTTGAACTCGTCTTGTAATGGGCCAAGCCTCCTGGCCCAAGTCTGGCCGTAAGGGTATAGGGGTTTATACCCCCACAGTGTACACCACTTGCCATTCTTCCCCTATAAATACCCATGCATTGTGAGCTCAATTCTACACCCAAAACCACCAAATTGCCTGGAGCTCACAATCCCTCTTCCCTCTTCTTAGTTGCAAGTTATTTCTCAAGATTAGAATAGTTGTCCTTAGAAAAAAACAAAAAAAATATTTAGCCTTGCATAGGAGTAGAAGTAGGAAAAAGTTTGGTTGTCTGTGTTGTGCAGGAAAATGGAGAAAGCATTCCTCTGCCGATTCTAGAAGTCCAAATGGGGTGAGAGTTGTTCTCAAAGCTCTCACCACTCTAATGAGGGAAGCCATGAGAGGATGGAGGAAGGGGAGAGTCACCATCGAGTGATGCTCTACGAACCTCCTCCAAGAGCAATGGAGCCTAAAGAATGAATTCATATTAACACCGAAAGAGTTGATCAAGTTCAACAACCTAAAGGAGAGCGGTTTCCGCCGTACAAGCATCCTCGACCCTGCCCTTGTGGACTGCACAGGTCTGACTAAAGAATTCAATGATATTTTAATACCATTTGTTTGGGAGGTTTTTGGTGAGTGCCTTAAACTTGGTATAGAAGTGCTCACTAAAGAATTTGGATGCACACTAAAATTGACTAATAACATTTCGCATGTGTGGGCAAGAGTGTAGATGTACTTGGGGTCTTCTAACCACTGCTCTAGGTTGTGACTTTGATTGTACAATTGAATTAGACACTACCATGCCTGGGTTTAACAAGAGTATATTTTGATGATTGCTCCACTCTCTTATCCTCTAAAATTCACAATCCAACCTTGTGCTTAATTAATTTTCTGGATTACTACCAATCTTTTTCCTGGTTCTTCTCTCTAAAAGATGGTGAACTAAACTTGCTCTATGCCATGGTACTGAAGATTGAAATTCCCCTGTTAAATTCATGATAAGATTTTAGCTACTTAGCCATGACCCAACTTGGTCCGGTTGGTGTGTTGCCACTAGCAGGACCCCTACACTGATGTTTCCCATGTCTTTGGATTTCAGATTGCTCAAGAATCCAAGTGTGGGGGGATCAAGTGGCCCCCAACTAAGTCTCATTTCCTGAACACACCATGACGTAGTACATGGTGAGGCAAGTTGGCTCGACAAATTCTACCCTAAGTAGGGGGTCGACCGACCCCCTCTTTGACGGCCAACGGGAACAGAAGCTTACAGAGGTGCATCATCAACAATGGGAATTCAAATGGCAGCAATGGGCAAGCCCAAGTGGGGTCAGCCGACCCCACCTTGGAGCGCTAGACCCACCATTCAGCATGCACTCAATGTCTACTTGCTTCTGACTGGTTTGCCACTCCTACTCCCCCTCTGTTCTTTCATTTTTATTACTTTTGTCTCTTATTTGCGTTATTAGATAAAATAAAACAAAAATAAAAACAAGAAGACTTGGATCTATGGTTTATGACATTAAAAGTGTGACATGATTCATGACTTAAAAGGGTAAAAGTGTCACAAAGTCTAATTCTTGCATATGCTTATACTCGTGGGTCACAAATCTTGATTGGAATATCACATTGACTTGGTTGTTGACAAATTGTGATACATTTCTTAGCTCATGATTCATACCCTTTCTATTCAAAGGGCTTAGAGGTTTATTTTTGAAAATATCATAAAACCATAGTGTCACTTACTCCTCAATAGTAAGAGAATTCCTACCATAGCCATATATGTTCATACATTGTTCAAAACCCTTCTATATATGCTACTTGTACTTGTGTTGAGTTTAGTCAAACCTTGTGACCCTAGTTGAGAATTATGTCATAGTCCCAAAATCAAGATCACACACACACACCACATATATATGCTGCTTCTACATTGGAATTACGCAAAAACATGTCATCCATTTCCACCATATAGATGCTCCATGTTTTAAGGTTTAGAATATCTCTCTCTAAGTATTGGTTATAAGATGAGACACAAAGGCTATGCTTAGTAAAAAAAAGTGGGCACATGAAGGTCCATTGCTTTTGAAAAAACAGAAAAGAAAAAAATGCTAGCCATGTATCAAATAAAATAGAGAGAGATCTTATCAAATATAGGAGCATTCTATTCTAATAATTTTTCACACACTTACACATCTTGATCTAGGATTATGACATTCTTCTCCTTGGATCCTTGTTTTGACTTTATGATATATACAATGCAAGTATGCTATCTTGTTTCTCGCTACGTGAGCCCCACATAAGCCTAATAGATGTAAGATGAAACAAAAGAAGGCAATCTTATGCTATGCCTTGATGAGGAATCCTATACTTACTGAGTGACTTGAGAGTACTATTAGAGGAGTAAGGATGAACTATGTGCTTTCTTTCAAAACATTTATCAAAAACTCTAAGTACTAAGGATACGAAAATGGGAAGATGACTTTGCTTTGAGAACTGTTCCATTTTTCAACATCCTAAAGATATATGTTAGACAGTGCCACATAACCCACTTGTATAAGATATGTCTTGAGTAGTCTTTGTGTTTGCTTATATCTTAAAAGTGTCATAATCATAGGTTATCTTCCTCTAACCTTTGCTCGAGGACGAGCAAAGACTTAAGTGTGGGGGTTCTTGTTGACGGTAGATAATCCCTATTTTTACCCCATCAAAACCATCAACAATACATTCTTTCTAGAAGAAAATCACCAAACACATAGTGACTTTAGGTACAAATAACTTGGTTCCACATGTACATGTCATCATTTGGATGCACGTGTGCAATCGACTACTTTTTAGGGTTAAGAAGCTCTATATGATGGTTGGACTACCACCCCAGAATGGCCAATTGGAAAACCAACTTCACATTCATCAATCTCAGAGCTTCTCGAGACAATGTGCAAAAGATGGGCACGTTAGTGGGGTCGGCCGACCCCACCTTTGTGGGCCCAGCACCACTACTGTGCTCAGAATTTCACTAGGAAGTCAGCTGCAGAAGATGATCCTTTAGTTCTACCAAAGTGGGGTTGATTGACCCAACTATGGGGCTATCCAGCCACCTGGTTTGCACCAACTCACATGGGATTCCTCCTAGAAGACAACACTGGTCCCACCTGTCATTGGGCAGGTCGACCGACCTACATGTGGGCCCCATCTTGAGTCAGTTCACTCCCACCGACGTCCCCATGATGAACATGTGATGGAAATCCCCAACCGTTGATCATATGGCGGTTCCAGGGTCGGTTGATCCAATGGCGCATGCTGGAGGTCACACGGATCGCTGATATGGCGCTAGAGTAGCCCCTACTCCATCTCTCCCCTATAAATACCCCCTTAGAGAGCCTAGTTAACCATGATGTATTTTAGGAAGAGCTACTCTTAGCTAGTATGAGAATGGAGGGAAGAGAGTGAGGAGTTCCCTGAGGAGGAGTCCCGGCTTGTCGGGAGTCTTCTTCCAGGAGCGCCTCAGCGGATGCTTGTCTTCTAGTAAGTCTTCCTTCTAGTTGCGTTTCCTCTGAGTACTTCCAGTATTTACTTTCTGTCTTAGTTTATTTTAAGTATACAACCAGCCTATCTGGCACATTGCTTTGCCTTGTGTGAAGTGCTCGAAACCTTAGCTGGGTCTAGACTAGTAGAAGTGGTGTAGACGTAGTGTCTATACTAGGTGAAGACCTTAGCTGCCCTTGTGGTCTTCAGGTCGCACGTGAAGAACGCCAGGTCTTAGTTTATTTTAAGTATACAACCAGCCTATCTGGCACATTGCTTTGCCTTGTGTGAAGTGCTCGAAACCTTAGCTGGGTCTAGACTAGTAGAATTTGTGTAGACGTAGTGTCTATACTAGGTGAAGACCTTAGCTGCCCTTGTGGTCTTCTTGTCGCACGTGAAGAACGCCAGCAGCGAAGCGTGACAGGCCTCTGCTAGACATTAGGAGTTCTCTTCAGTGTGTTGTTAGGCAACTTGCAAATAATAGTTGGCCTGCTTGGTAGCTGCCTAGGGAAGTGTTTCGCCACACCCTTTTCACCTATCGGCCACAGTAGGAAGGGAGTTAACTCTCAAGTATTCTTAGGATAGCTTAGCTAGAAGCCAAATACTAGAAATACCTCTCCACCCAATCCTAAGCCCTTTGATCATCATCCGACGACTCAATTGGTCTAGTTATTCCACTTCTCGTTCCCCGTGGAAAATACGATACCTGGAATACTCTTGGTGAAGTGCTACATTGACCACCGTCCGCTTGTAGTAAAACCATTTGCCACTTCTGGTGTCACACCAGCATTTCTAGTGTCGTGCCAAGGACTAACAATCCTAGGTAGTGACGCTAAGAAGAGTCAACAAGCGTTAACTTCATTACTTATTTATCATTTATCATTTATTATATTTTGTTATTAGTTATCACTAAAAGCATTAGTACTAGTGGTTATGATAGATTTACATAATTATAATTTCCATAGTTCATACAACATCACCTAAGCCTAATGAATAGAATGCTGCTTTATCCTTTTGGCATAAAATAAATCAATGCTTCCTTGGTGAAATGCTGCAAAGGGAGAATTATCTGTGCGCTTGCGGATATATTCTATTTAGAGTTATTGCATGTAGATAATTTTTATCCATGGTTTTGGCATCATCTAGGGATGACAACTTAATATGAAGTGATGCTAAAAATACCAACAGACACATTTGTTCCATCTCTTTCTGTCTTTGCCATTTATTCAACAAAATTCTAATAGTAGGACGCGTGCGCATTTCACCATGATCTTGTTTCTCCTTCATCTTTTGATATTCAGCAGCTGATATCTATTTTGTACAGTCTACTACCTTAGCTTCTTTGGCTCTTTCAGAGGTAAGTACCTTGAATTTCCCCTTTGGAAAAGAGGAAGCAACCATATTTGCTAGAAAGGGATGTCCTTCTATACCCATACCACCTTTAGCTTTCTCCAGCCCAATCTTCCCTTTGTTGATAGCTTGCTGGATAATATTCTGAAAACTTTGCAATCATTTGTGTATGAGTATTAGAATTATGGTATTTACAATACCTCATCTTCTTATGTTCTTCAGCCGAAGGGATCCTATGATTTCCTGTCAGCTTAATTTGCCCCTTCTCCAACAAGTAATCAAAGATTTTGTCGGCCTTGGTGATGTCAAAGTTGAATTCCTTCTTTTCTTCTTCAGTTGATTTGTGCTTGGCCCATGGAATATATTCAAAATACTTCCACACCTAATCCACAGTGGCTACTTCATCATTTTCAACTTCTTCATCACTGCTATTGACTAACTCTGGGTCAAACTCATAGCCGGCATTCCCTATCTTCTCAAGCCTGAAAAACGTGGATACTTAAAATGATTTTCCATACTAGATAATTTTTTGGCCAAAGCAGCTAAATTGGGACAATCAAACCAATCTTCTCTCTGATAGCTGGTATGAGCCCTCGAATTGCAATGCTAACCAATTCAGCCTCTGAAAGTGTTAAGGTGTAGCATTGATTCCTGACTTCTTTAAATCTCTGCAAATAATGAAGCACAAACTCATTGTTCCTTTGTCTCATATCGACTAAATCTATAATACCCTTTCCATAACTCTAGAATCAAGAGTGATGGAACTTTGTTTCCAGATCTTCCCATCCTTCAATGGAATTATGTGGCAGAGATGCAAACCATGAAAATGCTGGACTAGACAAAGAAAGAGGAAGGAACCTCACTTTAAACGCAGGTTCATCAGCAATTTCACCAAGCTGAGCTAGATACTGACTAATATGGTCCATAGTCGATGTCGAACCTGTTCCGGTACACTTGACAAAATCTGGTAGCCTTAATCTTGGTGGCAACAAAACTTAACCAAACCATTCTGGATATGGCTTTTTATATGAGACCACTGTATTCTTGGGCTTTAAACCTAATTGTCACTGAACCATATCAGTAACTTGATTCATTAGCTGATCTATCTGAAACTCGTTTCCTTGTTGACCATTTGGTTCTGGATACCTTTGGTTCTGCATTCTTTGAGTATTTGGCTGATATCCATGGTCCTCACAACCATTCAAAGTGTAATGCCCGGCAACATAATGGTAGCCAGGAGGCATTTCTCCAGATGCTAGTCGTCCTTGATATTGTGGAGCATTGAAATCCCTAGCAATCCTCCGGCTATGAGGAGCAATTTTGTAGCATAGTCCAATATCGGCTGTTGCACTGACTGTTGAATAGTGTTGCAGCGTTGACTCCTGTTTGCTTGTTCTCCAAACATATGATCTCCCAAAGTCTGTCCAACAAATGTTTGCCTATTCCAATAGGAACACAATATGTTGGACCTCCATTCTGAATGTCTAAACTGAAAGCTTCCTTAATATCATTGGTAATACCATTTAACAAAACTTCATTATAATTAGCCAAGGTTGTTGTCACAGCTTTGCTGATAGTTTCGTACATAGCATTGTGCTGGATCTGAACAGTAGGATCATGTTCTCCTTCCAAAACTACTCTCAGAAAAAGACTTTTCTGATATACTTTCTTGTCTCTATTTTTGCTGAAGGAAAGCAAGCACTTTTCCTAGTATTGGTTCACAGCAGTCACAACCAATTCCTTCAACTGATCTGAGAGATCATCCAGAGTGACGTTGAGCATGTTCTCATTGTCCATGTCGTTGATGGATTAGTCCCACGGGGCGTGCCAAAAGATGTGTTGGCACAAAAATTGGTATCTCGTATCAATAATCTCGAGGGCTCTCAGAAGGAGTGCAGGAGAAGAAGTCCTAGACCTCCTGAGCCACAAACACATGAGCTTGATGAACTGATTCCGGGGCGTGCTAGTCAATTTGACCTGATATTGACAAGGTAGAAGTACAATAGTCAAATTATGCAACCTGCCAGTTGTTGTCATACAGTTCCAAGATGTATGCCCTTGAAAAGCCATTTAAATAAAGGAAATCAACTAGAAAGTCAACTCCTGGTAATGATGCAAAAAGATAATCGTTTTCGAGTATATTAAACAAATGCATCTTATGGGTATAAATAACCGGATCGGCTATTTAGCCCATACGCTATGTATGAAGGCAAGAGATAGCTTACGTGCATTATCATTTCATCCATTAAATAAACAATAACTTATTAAAACTGGTCTAAAGGTCCATGGTGTTAATAAATCACTTTCATGATTTGTATTAAATCTATATTCACCTGGTCTAAAGGCCAGCGGGTTTCAATAAATTCAACACAGAATACTAGTTCATTTAATACAACGATCGGGTTCATGCGCGCGTACTATTCGTTTGAGTTTAGCTAGATCGACTATTTAGCCGCTATAGGGTCCATGAAGTATGAACAAGATCTACTTATTATGACCAGATTCAGTTGTTATTGCCAAATTAATCATAATGAAATAAATATCTCGAATGCACAACATGTAACAATCAAGATCAACAAGTTAGTTGTCTTACATTATCTTAATAATCGTTATTTACTCAAGGTTTATAGCAAACATCTAGATTTGAGGTTCAAGCTAACATGTCGGATCTTGATTGGGCAGAATATTGTTACAATGAATAAAACACTGAGCTTCAAACAATATTCATAACTTAATGAATCTATTAAATTGTCAATTTAATAGAGCTGATAACTAATTTGATTCGATATTCATAAGAGATTGTAGCAATGTAGTCTTACAAATACAATTCAAATCGATAACTAGTTCATAATCGAGTTTGACATGAGTTCAAATGATGCAGCCATGACAAACTAAACATGAACCATGACAAAACTTATAAGCAAACCGAAGATCGAAATCAACCGATGGAGCTCGATTCGTTGAGGGTCTCGCTGAGATCTACTATTACTCCAACTCATAAGGTTGGTGGCCCAAGCTGAAAAGAATTTGTATCATGATTGTGTATATTCTTACAAGAATCGGGTTGTTAATATTTATAGTCCGAAGTTCTAGTCTCATGTCCTAATACGACTCTCTCCTCGAAAAGGTAATCTGGACTTCAACTTTTCGTTTCTTAATTGAACCTGATACGTCTCTTCTGTCTTTCCTTGTTCCGACACCCTTCTGATCGACTAATTTTGCTGCACCTCTTGTTTCGCAGGCCCACTGGCAACTTTCCTGACTCGTCAAAATTTGGATGGTAGATCATTAGGACCCCACAGTCAGAAGAGATCCCGATAGACCTACACAAATACGAACTAAGTTTCACACACCACATTCTAAGCCGAGACCTGGGACTCACTCTCTCTCTTGCAACTCGCTTGTAACACCTACTACGAGCATTGCAGGTGCAGGATAATACAAGTCATCCCATTACACTAGACGCAGGCCACCCTCGGCCCGAACCAGTATAAACCCTTGTGTCCTTCCTACATCACCATCTGGATCTCCTGGGCACAAAGACACGTATTTACTCGTTAGTGCTTGGACCACGAGTCCAGACACCGACAAGAGCAATATTGGCTACTACCTAAAACCTGCCATCCAACAAAGCTCAAACCGAGAGGATTGTTTGTTGTCGACAAGGGAAGGATGATGAGGACATGCCACCTTAGGATACTACCATTGATTATGTGGTGTGCTCATCCGTACATTTCCATAGTGATTTTAGGTGTAATTCACTTGTTTTCACATGTATATGTTATTATTTTATTGTAGGTACAAGTGTGTCTCAAGTGCAAGTTCATCAAAGCTGAACTTTCGTTTTGTCGGTAGCCTGACAATGCTTCATTAGAAAAGCCATAATTCATCCATCCAGAGTGGTGGTCATTGAGCACTTGATAGAAAACATGTTTGATAAGATTTTGAAATAGATTCGGTCCCACCTCAATATCACATCGACAATGCCTCTAAATCACAAAGATATTCTATCACTATTTCTGTCGAGAGGTATATTATCATCGTGGGCTTGTTTTTCATCTTTAGGACCCGAGGCGCCCAAGTGAGAGCACACCCCAAAAAATTGGTGAACCTACAAAGGAAGTCCTTGGATGTCCTCCTCCTCGGTCACCTCCTTAGGAGGCCAGCAAGGACATCCAAGCCAAGCCAGAGGCCCAGTCCAACATGAGTTCGAGTCTACCTCGGTCTTCAGAAATAATCTACAATAAAACAGACGCCCAGGACGTATTTGGACTCTGCTTTCAATAATCTACAAATGGATAGAAAAATAATTTCATAAACTAACCAGTAGCTTTGGTTTAAGGATCAAATTTCATCAGAGTCAATATGAATCTTCTAAACAATTTGATATTTAGAATCTATCAGAAAGTTGTGACAACGTCTTTTGGGTCGTTGGGCCTTATAACGTATTGGGACACCTTCTGGATATGAAGAGGGTTCCTTGGATGTCCCTTAGGCTATATAATTAGTAGCCACCGTCTATGTTAGGGTTTGGATTTTGCTTTAGATTGATCTATCATTGAATAGTTGTCGTTATTGGTTTGTGAAACCCCACGTTGACATCTTAATCATATATCTACAAATTGTCACTTCAATTGATTTGAGAAGATGTGGTGCTAAGGTTGTAGGGTTTGGGTCTTTATGATCTGAAGCCGGATCGGTGTGCTGCCCTACAACCAAATCGATAGTTATCTTGAATCTAACTGAAGATCGAGAATCAAGTCCCATCAATAATCCACGAGCAAAGTCAGATCTCTCTCTCTGTATATATATATACTCATTTTATTGCCTCATTTTCTTCAACAAACACAGCAACTTCTTTAACAAAAACGAAAGAAAGGAAAAGAAAACACTGCTGGCTGCTACTCAATCTGCACTTGCATCACAATCTTGCGTACGACTAGCTAGGCTGCCGTCACAGCTCGGCCTCCCCTTCCATGAACACCTCCAGACTTCAAACTCTGTTCCCACCTTTGCTGTCCAACCCTGTACATAATTACACGGATGATGATGGTCGCAGTCACAGCTAAGCATCACATCCATCCTGGATCATCATCCAGCAGCCTTGCACAAACAGGTTAAGGCAGCATCTTGTCCTGGCGAACCCAACCAAGTTAATCTCCATTTGTTTGGCCACCTTCAATATAATCAACTCTCCAGCTGATTATCTTGTGCGATGTTGATTTACAGTTTTTCACATGATGCTGCATCCTGGGTCATGTTCTTGCTGCGGGTAAGCTGCAGGGTAGGAGTAGACGGCGGGGTAGGACGGCATGGGGTTGTACTGCTGATAGGCAGGGTACGAGACCGGCTGCATCGCCTGGTAGTGGCCACCGCCGCCGTAGCCTGCATGACCGCTGCTGCTCTTGCCACCCCCGCTCTCTTTGCCTTCCTTTCCCTCTTTGCCGCCACCAAATGCGCCGCTGCCGCCCATGCCACCACCGCCACCACCGTACATCATGCCACCGCTGCTCCCGTAGCCATATCCGTCGCCCTTCTTCTTGTCATCGCCGGAGCTGACGCTGAGCAGTTCCGCGTAGCCGAGGCTGCGCCGGAGCATGGTCGTTAGCGAGATGGGGTCCACACCGTCGCCGACGATTATGATCTTGTCGCCCTCCATCGTGGCGGATGTCACACCTGCGAATCGGAATCGTACGTCCCGTTACTTGTCAGAACTTGGGACTGGATCACTTCACTACCATTATTACTAATTCTTTTTCCTACAGCAACAGAGATAATAAAATTGCGGTGATTGTTAGTTGATCTTACCATTCATGCCCACAGCAGCCTTGAAGGCCTTCCTCCTCTTCCTCTCGTCATCCAGGGGCAACTTGAGCACAATCTTTTGCTGCAGCGCGAAAGAATTCAGAACAAAATCATTCAGGCACACAAATGAAGCAATGAAAGACGGCTGGATGAGCGACAAACCTTGCCCATCTTTGTTTGCACGGAAAATTCTTCACACAGGAATATCTTGTCCTGGCCGTACAACAGTACTGGACTGTACTTGGTGTCAAGAATACCTTGTCCGATATGATTGGTGAGCAAGAGGAGCTGCTGCAAGCTCTTGTGAGTTATGAGACACAAGATGTATGGCCAGCAACGTATTTATAGGCAGGCAGGCAAGCAATAAGCAGGACGACAGGAATACAAGGAGAGGGGTTTCGTATAAATAAAAATAATAATAATAACAGGGAGGCCCGGAGGAAGCAGCAAAGAAGGCTCTGGACAGGTAAGGTTAGCTTAACAAAATGGAAGAAAACAAAGAGCCAATCAATGAGCAAACAGTGCACGGCTACTGAAATGTGCGAATAATCCACGAGACGCACAGTGCCAAATGCCCAGCTCACCGTGAAGCTGGCTGGTGTCCGTGGAACCTCAACATCAGCGAGTGGCTGGTAGGCCCTGGTCGGTGCTAGTGGGCCACAAGTTTCCACACATTTCATTATAGCTAGATAGCTCATTTCAACAACACAGGTCAAGTGTCTCTCTCCCTCTCTTTCTGTCCATATTTTCCTTCTCTCTTTCTTTCCGAATTTTTCTTCTCTCCGTCTTTCCATATTTCCCTTCTCCCTTTCTTTCCCAATTTTTCTTCTCTCTCTCTCTAATTAAGCTGATTGCATAGCAAAATTTTTATTTTGGGCTATGCTGGCATACTATCATTTACAGTATCAATTAGTTGGACAGGCTAATTAAGCGTATTGAAGTTGGGGCCTAGCTATTATCTCATCACCAATTTTTTATCAGTTAACATGGTAGTTATACTAATTATTTGATACCTAGGAAATCACTAGGAATGTCATACGCAAAGTGAAATTTAGCAAGCTTCCGTTCTTAGCTTTTGAAATAGAGTAGGATTTAAATCAACAGCTGGCGCCTGGCGGACAGCATTTTCTTTTTATATACTACTCAGGAGTATCATTCTGTTTTGTGCTGTCCTCTGTTGGTGATAGATTTGGATCCTCTGTCTTGCTCTTTCAATGTTAAGGTAACGAAGAAAGAGATGGGCACGAAACAACCCATAAAAGTCGATATCATCATGATGTTTGAAATTGAGGCGCTTGGAGCTCTCTTTCGGTGTGTTTTTTGACCATGTCTGATACATGAAAATTTCCAACCAAGGTTGTATGCTTGACTAAACAGAAAAACGTTTGCTGTCAACGCTGAATATATATGGAAAAAAAGAAGCGCTCACATGATATCACCTGGATAAGTATGCACTTACATTTTGAACTTATCTACGTAAGAGTTTTACCACTCATATTGTTGTATAGTATTCCCTCCATTCCAAACTATAAGTCGATTTGATTTTTTTATGAGCAAATTCCACCGTAGCACCAATCTCTAAACTTATAGTATCATGTCATCTCGGTCCCTAAACTTGCAAATCGTCCGTTTAGGTCCTCGAACTTGTTCGTCTGTGTCATCTCGGTCCTTAAACTTGTTCAATTGTGTCATCTCGGTCCTAAACTTAGAAATCACCCATTTATATTCTCAAATTTGTTTAGTTGTGCCCTCCTAGTCAATAAACTTGGTTTTGAGTCTCATCATGGTCAAAACAAAGCGATATCTAAAAACTCTATATTAAAAAATAATTTACAACTTTTTTATATGAACTCGAATGAAGACAACCTTTATATTAAAATTGAAGCCATCAACATGATCTACAACTTTGTAGTTGAAAGCATTTTTATTTGAAATCATTTAGTATCACAAAATTTAATTTTAAATTTGAAAATCTATAAACTTACAAAATATATTTTGGCATCCTAAATAATTTAAATTTAAAAACTTTTCAACACAAAGTTATAGATCATGTTGCTGACAACAATTTTGATATAAATTTATCTTCATTTGAGTTCATATGAAATAGTTATAAGACATTTTTCCATATAGAGTTTTAGATTCGCCCTTTTTTGACCCAGGTGATACTTAAAAATAAGTTTAGGGATTAGGATGACAAAACTGAACAAGTTTGAGGATCCATGTGAGAGATTTTCATGTTTACGGACTAGGATAATATAGCCGAACAAGTTTAGATACTTAAACAGTCATTTTGTGAGTTTATATACTAGGATGACACACCCAAACAAATTTAGGGACTGGTGATGAACTTTACTTTTTTTTTTAATCATCAATTTTGCTATGTATCGTGTGTCTAGGTTTATAGAAAAACTATTTATTAAGAAAGTCAAAGTGACTTATAATTTGAAACGGTGCAAGACAGCTCAAACAAGTTTTTTTAATTAAGAGTCGGCGGCATAAGCTTTGCCACAGATTTTATCAGACGGTAGAAAAAAAAAGAAAAAACAAAGCAAATTATAACTAGTCACTCGAACCCTTTATATAGTCTATTTTTGGCTATATGTAATCAGTTTCCCTTTTCCTTTCTTCAGACCAAGGTTTACAAGCAAAATTTTACTAAAATTCCCAAAATATCTCCTTTTCCTATGGCCTCTGGATCAGATATATAACTTTTTTTATCGACAAATAATTCTCCCTTCAATTTATTTTCTGTCCAAAAATATTGCACCAAATTGCGAGAGAGATTTCTCCCTATGCTCCCTAAAATTGTCTGAATTCTCAATTTTCCAGCTCCCACACCCAAGGCCACAAGCATAGGAAGCTCACTCACCATCAGTCTTGCCATACTATTACTGCTATAGCTCGGTGATAATACTGTATTATTTCTTGAATGTTATATATAT
>NC_012871.2:39954003-39985006 GCF_000003195.3 Sorghum bicolor
AGAAAATATGCATTTCATTTTCTCAAAAGCGCCGAATCCCAAACCCCTCTCTACCCGTCAAACTTCACCTCCTTCTCAAAGTGTGCTAACACCACCATGTGTGTACAAACAAGTGCAAGTGTGTTAGCATTTTCACAATCATTTTCTTCGAAAGAGTTACGTTAGCTCACTAGGTTCTAAATACATGCACAAGAACAACGACACCTAGTGGCACTTGATAACGGCTTAGCCAAAGAATTCCCCTCTTTATACTACGGCTATCTATCCTAAATGTGATCACACCGTCTATGATGTCTTGATCACCAAAACTAAAATCCTAAGCAATACCTTTGCCTTGATCTCCATAGGGTTTTGTTTTTCTCTTTCTTCTTTTCAAAGTTGAGCACTTGATCATCTTGTGGTCATCACCATCATCACCATGATCATCACTTGCTCCATCACTTGGCATGTACCAACCTCACTAAGTCTACACACACTTAGTATAGAGGTTAGTACTAGGGTTTTATTAATTATCCAAAACCAAACTATGGCTTTCATTCTCCCCGTTTTTGGTAATTGATGACAACCCTTTTACAAAGATTTTCAATAAAAAATTTCTTCGATTCATGTTGCTTGCCCAAGCATTTTACCATGTGTAAAGGTTATGGACAAGTTTCATAAACCTAAATTGGTAGCAATTGTTCCCCTACGTATGTGCTAAGAGTTTGGATTTAAAAGCTTGCACATATGCTTGAATAGAAAAGATAGGAGTCAATTTCTACCAAATGATGCTAATGTGCAAAGAATGGACCTTTGAAGCATGATACAAATCGGAGTTGCCAATATACACCATCCTTAGCACCATTAGTAACTGGACATTCTCAAAAACTAGAACACCCCGTGAGATCAACATTATAAACAAGGTTCTAGTACCACTCGTGAAATAACTAAAAGTCTAGTTACACTACCTATGTATGCTAGTTCTTCATTTAACAATCAATCCTACAATTAGCATACACCACACAAGCAAGGTATCGGATAAAAAACTTCAAGAGCTAATGCAAATGCAAGCAAACATATGTGATGCACATTCAAATACAACATACAAGTTTATGAGCTTGCTCCCCCTACTTGTGCGCTTCAAAATTTTAATTGATCCCCTTCTTTTATCATGTTACTCCCCTATCTTTGTACTTCTTTTGTAATTTCTCTCCCCCTTTATCAAATCTTTGGGAAATTCTCTCTCCCTTTGTCGTCAATGACCACAAAAGGTGAGGTCAAATTTTAGATAAGTTAGTATGAAACCATGTGAAGGGAGATCATTTTTCTATATTAGTCAATCTAAATTACTTGCCTAAGATATTTAGCTTGTCAAACGCGTGGGGTCAGCGAACGCAACCACCGGACGTGCCAGGTCAGCACTGGACGCGCCAGGTCAGCACCGAAAGGTCAGCACCGGTATTTACTGCTGATGCCAAACCACACTAGACACAAGAACAGGGTCTAGCCCGCGTCCGGTGCTCAGCGTCCGGGGCATACCGCTATCTCCGCCAGAGACTGACAACACAACGGATGCGTAGGCTCAGCGTCCGGTGCCTACCGACACAGCGTTTGGTGAGTGTTTTTCCGTGAAAAACACTCCGGCGACTTCTCCAAACTTTCCACCAGCGCAATAGAAAATATGCATTTCATTTTCTCAAAAGCACCGAATCCAATATTTCAAAAACTTTGTGATGCATGATGAGAATCTTTCAAGTAAACTGATACTAATTTTTTTAAAAACAATATAATTGAATTTGATCCAATATTTCAAAAACTTTGTGTTTATCGCTAAGGCCAAAAAATTTTATAATGGTGTTGTACACCCCGGCTTAGACAATGTTATATTCTTACTTTTACTAGTTTCTTAAAAAAAAAAAGATACAGGACGTCAAGCACAAGCTAAAAAGCTCGTTCTTTGAACTAACTAACTTGCCTAATAAATGTCATATAATTAAAAATGGATGGAGTATATAATAAATTAATTAGCCAAAGTTCACATTCAACGCGAAAGAAGAAAAATATGTGGGCTTCATACATCGAGACAATGTCTTGTTGAAAATTTTAGGACTACTTGACTATCAAAGTATACTCTCTTCATTATTTGGCTAACCTTTTTCTAACAACAATTATTGGAGGGACCCCCAAAAGGTCTTCATGTTATTGCGTTGTAACATCACAGCTTCGAGCTACAATTAAAAAATATCAGTGCTAATTAAGCACAAGTCAGTGGAAACTTCGTATGACATGATCAGTCTGCTTAAAAAACAGCAGTCATATCAACAAGAGATCAGTGATGCAATAAGATAAAAAAACTTCATGATCATGAAGTAGAAACTAGCAAGTGTGAGTGATATCATCTGTAATGGACGGATAGGTATGGTTTCTAACCGGTCAGTTTTGACCCTTGTTGGACTAAAACAGAGTTGCCGAACATAAGATACAAACACCGGTTGCTGTCCAATGCAAGTTGGTGTTCGTCCATGATGTTTACATGTCATCTAGTAGATTAATTACTAGTGAATTAACACTAAACTAATCTCACTTTAACGTCGCTTAGTGCAGACAGACGAATCAGCCAAAGAAAAATAAATTACCGGAGTGCCGGCCCCTGTATGGTGCGCTAGCTTGCTTGATATTTTTGTTGCTCTACAAGCTGTAGTACATCTTTTTTCACATCCACTGAAAAGAATATATATATATATATATATATATATATATATATATATATATATATATATATCTCTCTATTTATATATTTATTTGGGACGCGTTTCTTTTACACGCGCGTGTAGTTACTCTCATCTATGTATCTCTAGATTTAAGGTGTATATGACCGTACGAAATGTATATAGGCAAAGTATATGATCATACTAGACCATCTAGAGTGATATGTATGTTAAGTATGCATACATACATAGAGTATATGGTTATACTTATTTTATATAATATAGTAGTGGCATTTTAGTAATATATTTAAAATATAATTTTTTTTAAAACAATTTCGCGTGGTAAGATCTAGAGTATCTTAATATGAGTATATAAACATACTCAAACTGATAAACAAGTATGAATACATACACAATGTAGTTTATTGAAGATGAGAGTAACTACACGTACGTGTACAAAGAAAAAAGAATTTCCATATATATATATATATATATATATATATATCCCTCGCTAAAAAGTAGTACTACGTGTGGAATTACTACCGTTAAAGCAAACACAGTGTGCGGTATTACCTTTTTCCCAACCAATTCCACACGCTCTTTTTCAGTGGACACGAAAAAATAAGATTTACCGCACCGTGTTTTGCTTTGAAATATTTATTGCAATAATATCCGACAAAGTATATAATCAAACAAATGCCAGTATACTAACTATTGATACCGCACCGCAGCGCACGTTAGCGTGGCGCAAAAGAATTTAGCGAGTAACAAACATACTCAAACTAAAACTGACATTTTGACAAGACAACCACTATATCATTCTTGGAATATTTTTATAATTATTAGAGAGACGATAAAAAATGATTAGTGTGTCTATAGTCAATGTATCTAGAACATAAAAAGTGATTTTTTTATCCTAAAGTCATTATCAAAATGGCCTTGATCGATGTATGTTGCCTGTCCTGTCTCGTCCAGCCGGCCTAGCTGCCTAGCTATAGCTCGTGGCTAGCAACCAGGTTCTGCATATGTGGCGTGGCAGTGGTGGACGGGGTCGGATGCGGAAGATGAAGTGAGTTCCACATCGGGCGTAATCCTCGGCTTTGGTCGCTTATCCTCGGCCATCACCCATCACTCCATCAGGCAGGAACGACGATCGAGCACTCGAGCAGCCGATGTGATCGATGCCCAAACACCAACAGCAACATGCATGTGTGGGCGTGTGGCTACTCGTCTGACGCAACAAGTTTAAACTTGTGTATTATATATAACTAGCAAAGCATGTCTGTGTGTTGCAACGGAAGAAAAATCAAACAAATATTCTTTGAGAGAAAGACAATACAAATGAGTATCCAGGCCAACCTAACCCATGTCGGGCTCATGTCTGAGGATCCCCTAATTTAAACCGAGTCGGCCTATCTACTCGGCACACACGGTCGCACCCTACGCTTCTCTCCCAAACTGAATCCACTTTGCTCCCTCCTTGCGATCGGGCGCTCCCAAATCCACACCATGGTTGGTGGTTCGCTAGTGCCGGGCCAGACTGGAGCCCCACCCGACCAACGCAAGTGCAATGCTCCGCCGTGCCCCGGTACAGCGTAGGCGCCGAGTACGAGGCGAATGTGGAGGAGTTGGAGAGCGAGCTAGCCGATCTAGACCGCCACACCCTCGAGCACCTCCGCTGCACCGCCACGTGCCTCCGTGACACTGCCTTCTCCCCCTTCACTATGCTCTGTCCTCCTGCACGCCTGAAAGCCCAAGTTTGGTTTTGGTAATTAATGACACCAAGTTGCTAATGCCTTATGTTTAAGTGATTTGAGTTAGGCATAGCAACATATGTGATGAAGGAGCAAGATGGCATGGAAAGGTGGCCACATGATCACAAAGAGATGAAACATGAAGTGCAGATCATGGTGATAGACAAAGAGTAAAGTGATCAAGGCAAAGGTATAAACATAGAGTTTTGCTTTTGCCGGTCTTAGTTGAGTAGAGAAGTGATTGACCGGATTTAGGATAGATAGCCGACTATCAAGAGGGGAAATCACGGTCATCTCTCGAATCAAGTGCTACTAGGTCCATATCTTGAGCATATGCATTAGGATCTAGTAAAGTGCTAACTTAACTCCTTTGATGAAAATGTTTGTGAAAAGCTAACACACATGCACTTTGCTGGTAAACACTTGTTGGCGTTAGCACATTTACCAATGAGGTGGAGTTCCTAGGGTTGAGAGGGGTGTGGGTTCCTCTCACTTGGTCCCGTCCGGTGGTCTGTAGGTCACCGTTAGAGTTTGTCACGCGAGATTCAAAGGAGGACATGTGGCCAACCCTAGAGCACCGGACGCAGGAGGTCGAGCGTCCGGTGATCACTTGGTAGCGTCCGGTGCCCCCGAATTCAGCCGAGTAAAAGAGCCAACGGATCTAATTGTTGAGGGAGCTTATAAATAGAAGGTGGCCAGCGTTGGGAGGCTAACTCTTGCACATTTGAATACTTAAGGCATACATTGAGCTAGAGAACACTCCCTCCACTTATCTCCTTGCTTGATTGCTAATCCTAGTAAGATTGAGTGAGATTCAAGTGCATTGCTTTGAGAGTTGCATTTAGTGGCACTTGATTGTTGAGTTTGCTACAAATTTCTTGTTACTCTTGGGTGTTTCCCGACGCCCTAGACGGCTTGGAGCAGCGGTGGTCTTGAGCTCGTGATTGGAGATTGTTTCGAGCCTCACCAAGTGATTTGTGAGGGGTTCTTGAGCCTTCCCCGCGGGTGATCGCAATTGGCTACTCTAGTGGATTGCTCGTGGCTTGGAGGATCCCCATCTTGTGAGTGGATGTGCGACACCCGCTGAGGGTTTAGCTTTGGATTGCCAATTAGCTCGTAATCCATCAAGTGGGTGTATCGCCACAACGAGGACTAGCTTGCCAGGAAGCAAGTGAACCTCGGTAAAAAATCTTGTGTCATCTCTTGCCGAGGATTATCTTTGTGATTGTGATTGGTTGGATATATCCCTACTCTACAACGTCGGTATAACAATCACTCTCCACTCCTTTACTCACTTGTTTACCTAGCTTGTTGTTTAGCTTGGTTAGTATAGTCTTCTTGTTTAGAAGTGTAGCTAGCCTTCTCTTGTTGTTGTGAGAAGTGTTCAGCCTTGTACTAGATTGTATAGGTAGCTTGCTTAGCTTAGTTAAGCTAGTGCTAGAATTGCTTCGCCATTTGTTTTACTAATCAACTTGCTTAGTGAAGTTTGTAGAGAATTTTAAATAGGCTATTCACCCCCCTCTAGCCATTTGGACCTTACAAGTGGTATTAGGGCCGAGGCAACGTTTATTTGAGGTTTAACAACCTTTGGTGAAGAAATGGCTCTTAGTTTGCATATCAACAACATCAAGAAGGCACCTTACTTTGATGGCACAAATTATGCATATTGGAAGGTCAAGATGACTGCCCATCTCAAGTCAATCAATAGAGAGGTTTGGAAGGTGACCGATACAAAGTTTGATGTTGCAAATGAGAATGCACCAACACCGGTTGAAGAAAAGAAGCTGCAATGTAATGACATTGCAATAAATGCTCTTCATGAAGCTCTTGATGACAAGACTTTTGAGCAAATCAAGAACATTGAGGTTGCTCATGATGCATGGGCAAAGCTAGAAGAAAAATTTGAAGGCACCAAGGGAACCAAGACCGCCAAAGCATACATCCTCCAAGAAAAGTTCTCAAGCTTCAAGATGCAAGAGGATGAAAGTGTGTCGGAGATGTTTCACCGATTGCAAGTCATAGTAAATGAACTCAAGGCACTTGGGGAAAAAGTAAAAGATAGTCAATTCTCTATGAAGTTCTTGAGAAGCTTGCCCAAGAGATTTGACACATTGATCACCGTGCTAGTCAAGACAACACTTAGTGAATCAACTCCCCAACAAGTCTTTCAAGAGGTGATGACCGATGATGCCTATAGAGAAGATGATGAGAAGGATGAGTTGATCAAGAAGAAGAAGAAGGATGGTGAGAAGAAGGACGATGAGAAGAAGAAAAGTGTGGCATTCAAGGTCTCCACATCCAAGGGCAAAGCCAAGCAAGAATCACCAAGTGAAGAAGAAGTAAACTCTTGTGATAGTGATGAAGATGAGGAGATGGCTCTTCTTGTCAAAAGATTTGGCAAGTTTATGAAGAAGAAGGGCTATCGGGCAAGAAGGAAGAAGAGCTTCTCCAAGAAGAATGACCATTCTATGAGGTGCTTTAGATGCCATAGCAAGGATCATCTCATCGTCAAGTGTCCCTATGATAATGATGATGAAGATGCTATCAAGAAGGAGAGAAAGAAGCAAAAGAAAAAGCAAGAGAAGAAGGAAGGCTCAAACAAGAAGAAGGGTGATGCCCATGTTGCAACTTGGGATAGTGATGACTCCTCAAGTGAGATGAGAGCAGCAAGAAGAAGGGGCATGCTAGCAATGCTATTCAAGGAAAGAGCTCCATCTTTGACACTCCATCATGCTTCATGGCTAAGGACACTAAGGTATCATCCGATGATGAGAGTAACCATGCTAGTGATAGTGATAGTGATAGCGATGATGATGAACCAACTAAAGATGAACTAATCACTATGCTAGAAGATTGCACTCATCACTATAAAGAAACTAGAAAGGAGTGCAAGGCCTTGCTTAAGGATAAGAAAACCCTTGAGCAAGAACTTGATGAGCAAACTTAAATGGAGAAAGCTAAAACTTGCAACATAGGCCTAACATGTGATATCTTAAGTAAGCCTATTATTGTTACTTCTACTAACCCTTCATGTAGCACATCTACATCATCCTCATCTAGTCTTGTGACACCACACTAAAAAGTTGAGAATGAAATTCTCAAGAAGGAGGTGAAAGAGCTAAATCACACCTTAGCCAAGGCTTATGGTGGTGAGGACCGCTTGCTTATGTGCTTGGGTAGCCAAAGAGCTTCTCTCTACAAAGTGGGATTGGGCTATAACCCCAAGAAAGGAAAGGCCGCCTTTGCTCCTCACAAGACTAGTTTTGTGAAGAAAAATGGCCGGTATTGCAAAGCTTGTAAGCAAGTTGGTCACCTAGAGCAACAATGCATGATCAAGAAACCCAAAGCCAATGTATCCTCCATTAAGCTAAATAGCCAATGTATCCTCCATTAAGCTAAATTCTTTCTATGTGCTTACCAAGGATACAAAAGGTGTTCATGCTAAGTTCATTTGTGCACTATGGATGGGCTCAAAGAAGAAAGCCATTTGGGTACCAAAGAGCTTAGTTGCTAACCTTGGAGGACCCAATCATGTTTGGGTACCTAAAAAGAATTGATCTTGTCTTGTAGGTCAATTACAAAGCCGGAGGAAGGCATTGGGTGCTTGATAGTGGGTGCACTCAACATATGACCGGAGAGTCTTGTATGTTCGAATCAATTGATACAAATCAAAAGGCTTTGATTAAATCACCTTCGGCAACAACAAGAGAGGCAAGGTCAAGGGGCTTGGTAAAAGTGCTATCTCAAATGACATGAGCATATCAAATGTGTTGCTAGTTGAGAGCCTTGATTTCAATCTTTTGTCAATTGCACAACTTTGTGACCTTGGTTTCAAGTGCATCTTTGGTAGTGATGATGTTGAGGTGGTTAGTGTTGATGGATCAAACTTCATATTAAAAGGATTTAGGCATGGTAGCTTATACTTGGTTGATTTCAATGATACTGACACACAATTGACATCTTGCCTAATTAGCAAATCAAGTTTGGGTTGGTTTTGGCATGGAAGGCTTGGTCATGTTGGAATGAAACAATTGAACAAACTATTGAGGCATGACTTAGTTAGAGGCTTGAAGGATGTCACCTTTGAGAAGGATAAACCATGTAGTGCTTGTCAAGCCGGAAAGCAAGTTGGAAATGCACATCCCAAGAAAAGTGAAATGAGCACATCAAAGGCATTTGAGTTATTGCACATGGATTTATTTGGGCCAACAACATACACTAGCATTGGTGGCAACAAGTATGGACTTGTGATAGTAGATGACTACACTAGATACACTTGGGTGTTCTTCCTCTATGACAAGAGTGATGTTTGTGATCTATTCAAGTCTTTTGTCAAGAGGGTGCAAAATGAGTTTGAAACCACTATCAAGAAGATTAGAAGTGACAATGGTAGTGAATTCAAGAACACAAGAATTGATGAATTGTGTGGTGAACTTGGTATTGGACATCAATTCTCTCCAACATACACTCCTCAATCCAATGGTGTAGTTAAAAGAAAGAATAGAACTTTGATTGACATGGCTAGATCAATGCTTAGTGAATACAATGTTAGTCATTCATTTTGGAGTGAAGCTATCAACACGGCTTGCTATTGTAGCAACCGTCTCTATTGCCATGGGAAGCTTGAAAAGACACCATATGAGCTATTGAATGGAAGAAAGCCCAACATTACATGCTTTAAAGTGTTTGGTTGCAAATGCTACATTCTCAAGAAAGGCACTAGATTGAGCAAATTTGAGAAGAAATGTGATGAAGGGTTCTTACTTGGTTATTTCACCACAAGCAAGGCATATAGAGTCTGGAACTTGGCAAGTGGCACATTGGAAGAAGTCCATGATGTTGAGTTTGATGAAACCGAGGGATCTCAAAACGAAGCTCAAAATCTTGATGATGTGAGGGCAAATCAATTGGCAAATGCAATGAAGAACATGGATGTTGGTGACATAAGGCCGATGCAAGTTGATGATGATAATGACATTCACATGATCAATCAAGAAGTGCAAATTGATACAAATCAAGCAAGTACTAGTGGCTCTCATGATGATCAAAATCAAAATCAAGCTATTGGATGCAATTAACTCCCAATACTCCAACCTACAAGCATAACAAGGGATCATCCATTGGATCAAGTCATTGGTGGTATTCAAAGTGGTGTGCAAACAAGATCAAGGCTAGTATCCTTTTGTGAGCTCGACTCATTTTTCTCATTTGAGGAACCAAAGAGAATAGAAGATGCATTGAAGGATTCCGATTGGGTAAATGCCATGCATGAAGAATTGAACAACTTCACAAGAAATCAAGTGTGGGAGCTTGTTGAGAGGCCAAAGAACTACAATGTGATTGGTACCAAGTGGGTCTTTAGAAACAAGCAAGATCAAGATGGTAGTTGTCACGGAACCGTCCAAATTATAAGAGCACAAGTACAAAAACAATCGCCGAAGTGATCAATTTATCATACTTGAGCCCATATAATTCTGGTAGTCCATCAAAATCACAAGGGATTTCAAACCAACCAACATACAAGCCAAGATCGTAGTGATTCAACATAACAAGTCACACGTTACATACATTTCACAAGTAGTTCAAATACATCAGAGTTCGATAATGTTATTACAACTCAAGTTTACAAATAGCGGAAGCAAAGTAATTTGAAACCAATATCACATTTATTTCAAATACATGCCAGTACCATGGTCCATTCCAACAAAAGCATCAAAGATGAGGTGGCTAGGAAGGATCATGCCCATGATCTTACTCCTTCACTACAGCAGGAGTCATCCAAATCTTGCAGTAGCTATGATACATCACAACCTGCAACAAGTGGGAATAAAACCCTGAGTATGAGAATGTACTCAACTAGACTTACCCATCATAAACCAGAAATAAATGACACCAAGGAGTATGCAAGGCTGATATATAAGTGGAGCTTGCTGGACAACATTTTGCATAAAAAGCTTAAGAATAAATAGTTAAACCTTTCTTATTTAGCATCCATTTAATTCTCATTAACCTATCAACTAGATTAGCACCTGTACTATAGCATTCACTTGGTTAATATCAATCAATAATAACCATATCAGGTTTATCAAGGCCGTGATCATCATCATCATCATCATAGAACCATTAGGTTGTTTAGTGAATGCTACGTTTGCCGCTGCTCTGTAAAGTTCTCACTATCCGGGAGAGACGGTGATTCGAATCGATTCCTATCCAGCTGGAGGGTTATTCCTAACACTCACCCATGCTTCCCCCGTTGGAGAGCAAGTGGGTCACCTTTGGTATGACTCAGGAATCGCAGCTCCGATCAGCGCCGCACTCCCAGGGCTGCCACTCTGCCAGGACGATCAGGACTTTTAAATCACCTGCCCATGGTCTTACGCCAATGGCCCCCTACACACCGCACTTACTCCGTTAGTGCGCACTTTATACTTGCCGGTCTTCCGCCCTGAGTCATACTACTAGGCTTCGCGGTCGGGATGACTTATCCAGCCAACTAAGTGTTAGGCATGCGTTCAACATGACAAAGAGGACGTACAACGATCGGTCCTTAATCGACACAGACGGGGATAGATCCACACCTAAGACCTCCATGCCTTGTTGCGTCACTATCATAATCCCGCCCGGTCTCCTTTCATATTATTAACACATGGTTCTTTTCCATGATAGCAAATATTGCCAACCGTGATCCGCAATCTACCTATGTCCTGCAGGTGACAGGAAATCACCTGGCTTCTACCGAGCTAAGCATGGCTAAGCATAGACGTGATCCTGACTAATTAGGATTCAGGTTATATATATACTGGACAAGGAAGGGTATATATGCAGCAATGGCTTCATCCAACTCCTATACTTAATGCAACAATACATATATAACATATATATACTCATTCACTTTCAAAAAGTAGGAGGCTTATAATGCTCCGGGGCTTGCTTGGAATGTGACACCGAGTCAGATTAGTTAGTTTGCTCCATCTTGGTGACATCTAAGATCATAACACTTGCGTAATAATTCCATCTTCAGGATGATCCACCATCACGTCCTTCACGTGGTTCATCTAGCGTACCTAGATGACATGCAAGATGCAAGTGCATGAACACATGGAAGTGCAATAGACAAAGCATTACACACAAGAACCATGGCAAGAGCATGGTTACACTAAACACACTTAAGCACATCTCATTGCTCAACTTAATGATTACACAACGAACATGCTAAGCCAACAAGGAATGCAACACTAAACATGTTAGACATGGCATACATGTTTCACCAGGTCTCAGGTATATTAACTTGGTCATTACCAAAGACATGAGTCATACATAGTAATATACCAAGCAACAGCAATACAAGGAATCTGCCATTTTTAGGACTGTTAACAGAAGCTGAGAAAATAAATCATAACTGGACTTACACAACTCCAAATGACATGAATTAAGACATTCTGGAAAGCTTAAGAAATTATCCGCATTTCATATTTAGACATCAAAGCATGATTCTCAACTTAATCTGGTCGAAATTATAAAGCTCCAGAATCTGTCCCTGACAAACAGGGAGCAGCCATTTCTGGAATCAAACTTTGAACGGATATAACTCACAAACCACAAGGCCAAATACTACCAAATTTTAACAGAAGCTAGATAAATGAATTATCTACAACTTTGCTATAAATAAGATTCCCAGAAAATATCATTTACATATTGTAAATCAAACAGTTCTAGAAACTATCCAGAAACAACAATTGCAAACAATTAATTATTAACTTATGTTTCAAACATGCATTTGAGCAAAACCATTGTTACCAACAGTTTGCACATATCTAAAGAACACCATAAAACATAGTGGTCATTACCAAATAAATTTATTTAATGCCTTTCTCAATTTATTTGGAAAATAAGGTGAATTAAATAACATATACCAAAGGTGCCTAGTAAATTCCACCAAAATTACAGTAGCTTCAACATACTATCCATAGTCTAATGTCCAAATTTCATTGCATTTGAATAAGCATAGCAACATCTATGAAAAGGATAAATTGCTATTACAATTAACCATGTGAGAGCAAGATAAATGCATAAATCATATTTTCTTCAAACACATGATCATATTATATATCAACATGATACAACAATATCATAGGATTGTATTGGAACAACATTTTCCATTTGTACATTTTTATTGATAATTATAAACCATTTATCAAGCCCCATGAAGACATCTCTTTTCAAAACATGGTCGGAATCTATCGTGCCACATTAAACAGCCATAACTTGAGCTTCATACGCCCATAAATTAAGGTTATGTACTTTATAGAAAGCTTAATAAATTGTGAACAACTTTGTTATAAACATCTAGAGCTAAATCTACAACTAACAAGGTCTTACATAACAAACAATGCATCCCTGTCTGGGTTTAGACAAAAACTGAAACAGTACTTTAAACCACTATAACTAAACATATGCTTAACCAAAAATTATGCTATTTAGCTTGATGGAAGGCTTATGAAAAGTAATAGAACTCATATTTTCATCCAGGCATGATTCACAACTTAACTGAGCCAAACAATACAAACATGCATATCTACTCAGAGTAGGAGCAAAGCAACACAGGGTATTTGTTATTTTTATAACTTTTAATCTATCATGCCTAAATTCATCGAACTTTTACCAGACATCAAATATCATATGAAAAGCTTGTCACAATATTTTCACATTTATTTGAGCAATAATACAGTGGTTATGAAAAAGACAAATATAGCAAGCAATTAAAACCTAACTGCATAAATCTATTTTTACGGCTAAAACTGAAAACTAAACATGGCATATTATAGATCTAATGCATAAAGAATTTCATAAGGATTCCAAAAAGTCTACATTTGCTATTTTACGACTTTTCTAGCATTTTCTATGAACTAACAAAGTTCAACCAGAAATCCGCAAAAAAACAAAAGAAAAGGAAAACACATCTTGCATCGGGAACCCTGGATTTTCCATGAATCACGCTGCAGCCCATAAGTACTATTCATAAGAGTCTTAGCTTTGTCTGGAACCCTGAGTTGTTTCATATTCTAATACGAGATCCCTCCCTCATTCGTCACGGAACAGACGGGGAAGGAATGGAGGTCGGCCAGTCAATGGCCACACTGGAGCCAAGGACGCCCTAGGTCTTGGCCACACCCAGCCTTGGCCATGCTAGGCCACTGCATCCGCACGTCCATGAGCAGTAGCAGTGCAGTAGCTCAAGCTCAGCAGCTCTGCCATGGCGATGGAAACAGAGTGGATAGGGAGATAGAGAGTGAAAGAGGAAGAGAGGTGGAGGAAACTGTGGGCAAGTGCTCGGGAGTGGAGGGGGACAGGGAGGGCTCTATGGTGCTCGTCCACAATGGCTGGCAGCCATGGTGGGAGCGCCCTGCTGCATGGTCGCCACGCACAGGCCAGGTGTCATCCGTTGGGGCATTCTGTCGAACAGGTGTCGGGTGACGGTTTGGATAGAGTGGAACGCGGTTTTGGGCTCCTTGCATGCCGAATTAGACCTTGGGCTAAAAGTGAAGTTTGCTCAACTCGGCCTGCTCTCCAACTTTGATTAAGAGTGCAAAGTCACGAGTGTCAACGTATTGATGGTGATTAGCAAAACCATGAATTGATGGTCCAAACCATGTCAAACTGGATGCAACTCTTTGCATGTTCTTCTCCAAACAATTCTCCCCAACTTTTACTTTTGGACCAACTTGAGTTGCTCAACAAAAGTTCAGGAACGCGGCATGCCAACGTGATGAACTGCAAATCCCAGACTCAAAATTCAAAGTGCTGGAAATTATAGCAGATTCAAACTTGTGACCATTATTTGACATGGTTAGTGAAAGATTCAGACATGAGGCCTTAAACAAAGTTTGTAGAATATGAACTGAACTACAACTTTTGTTAAATGCTCAATGACTAGCTCGGCTTGGTTAGGAATCTACAAAGCTCCCAACTAGGATACCCAAAACTGAAACACAGATGACTTAGCCAAATTTTCTGAGATCCAAAACAGCACTGCATTAAATCTTGTGAGCTTAATTTGACTAGGATAGGAACCAAACAAGCTCTTAACCATTAAATAAAGTTTGTTCCATAAGTAGAACTACAACTTTTATTTAAGGTCAAACCTTATAACTTGTACCAAAGTCAAACTATCACTTTGGTCAAAGTAGCAACTTGATAAAGCTCAAACTAGGGTTTTAAAGCAAATAAAGCATTTTCTTGGCAAAAGCTCAACATGAATCATTCATGACTTTTGTTGTAGAGTTTATCTAGAGTCACTTGTAAACATGGTTCTAGAGTCATTTGCTCAAGATTGCAAGATTAGGTTAGTAACCCAAGGTTCCATTCACTTAATAAGGTCATTCCAACAAGCATGTAGCTTATTATTTCATTTGACCTTTTGAATCCAAACTTCATGAAACTTTTTGAGTGATCACCTAGGTAGAGATGGAGATGATACACATGAAAGAAGCACCATCAACACCCACAAGCTTTATTATGCAGGATCATCAAGCATTCACTTGTCACAACATTAAAGTATGTGTTGACGGTTCTTAAAGTACCAATTTTAATTATCAAACAAACAAGAGAAAGGAGCAATATGCAACCAACACCTAGAATTAGGGTTTGATCTGACAGAATTCCACAAGTTTTGTTGTTTATCTATTTCTGCAGGGGGTTATCAGGAAATAAGGAAGAAAGGCCCACGTGTCGGGATTATATAGAGATATCAACGCACCGCGCGATTTTCTACCATCTAGAAGACTCTAGAAGCCACGGGAAGAAAGCAGAGGCCGAAAGGGGCCAGGCCCAGGGCGCCCGCCCTGGTGTCCTGGGCGCCCGCCCCCTGCTGGACTCCGTTCGGGACTCTCTTCGCACACGATATTCCACCGACCTATTGGATCAAGAATAACGTAGTACCACCTCGCCTACCGACCCAAAAACGCATAGAGGAGGAGGACTATATAAGGAGACCCCCTGGCCCCTGGAGGAGACAAGAAGTTATCATAGAGATTGAGGGGTGCCCTCGAAGGAAAACCTCTTCTCTAATTAATATTTCTTTTTAGGCTTAGCAACCAATGTAAAGTAGAAATAGATCTTCTAGTTTCTACTTGATTGAGAGAGATAGAGTGGAGGTGTAGATTGGAGGAAGCCCAGCCTGTCGGTGTCTACTCCAAGCTTGTACCTACGAGATCAAGTTCTCCTAACCCGAAGCTTGCTCCTAGGATTCTTCAGTTTTTCGACTTCTAAATTCTAGTAAGTTCTTGTTTTATTGTTCTTCTAGTTTATGAGTTTACTTTAATCTCTTCGCTTAGAGTTTAGAGTAATCATTGCTGGTGTAAACATGGTGTTTAGGCTAGGGTACTCATAGATATTCCCTGACTAGCTAGACCGTGGTAGTAGTGAGGAACGTGACAATTCCGAGTTACCTTTACAGACCATATCTCGTTAGCAGGAAGGATAGGGTTTATAGGTGCGGGTTGAACATCCTTTGTGGTGTCTAGATTCCGTTAACCTCCCCAATAGAACAGTAGATCATCCTTACCAATAATAGAAGGAGACTACGGTTGCAGTCTTCTCTATTTATCACTCACATCGAGAGACATTCTTTGTTGCCTAAAGGGTTAGTAGTAATAGACCGGTTAGTCAGATGCACTCTTTATCCTAGTGGTAAAAAAATAAATACGATACTCTGGATAATTTCCCGGGTGAAGTGCTCACCGATATCCGTGCGCTTGCGGATCAATTCCTTATTGCGTTCCCAAATATCAACAAGCATTTCTGGCGCCGTTGCCGGGGAGAAAGACGGTTTGCTGAGATAACCTTGAGTCTTACTACTAGCTTGTATCTATACTTTTATCTTTTCTTATCATTTATATTCTTTGCTTATTTTCTTTATTCTTACCTTATGGAAAACCAAAATTCTAAATCGATCCATGAATCTGCAATTCCTTCAGTAACTGACCTTTTACCATGGGAATCATCACAACCTATCCAAACATCCCAGTATAAGTTAAGTTCTAGGTTGATTGCCATGATTCAAAACCTATCTTTTTGGGAAAGGAAGACGAAAACCCTTACCTTCATATTAGAGATTTTGAGCAAACATGTGATTGTCTTCGCATTGAAGGCATTTCTGATAAAACTTTGCGTTGGAAGCTTTTTCATTTTTCTTTAAGGGGAGAAGCTAGACAATGGTACAGTCAGAAGGTAAGTCAACAACGAGGTGAATGGGGAGTTTTACGAGCCAACTTTTGTCTAGATTTCTATTCCCTCGACCGTATAGCCGACCTTAGACTCGAAGTCCTATCTTTTAAACAAAAAGATAATGAAACTTTGGGAAAATCCTGGAAACGTTTTTCTGATCTTTTAGAATCTGGTCCAAACCATAATCTTGAAGACCCTGTTCTTTTATTTCACTTTTTCGAGGTCTTCAGAAAAATTACAAACAAATGCTACACACAATGTCTAGAGGTTCTTTCTTTCGCATCCCTACTGATGAAGCTAGAGTGATCCTAGATAGAATCCTAGAAGCTGAGATGGATAATACCCTTCATAATGAAACCTATGAAGCCGAAGTAGACACTCTGCCAAATTCTTCATCTACTTTAGCTATCCCAAGTTCTGAGCCACAAGAGGAAGAAATTCCACCACCGGACTTCATGCTGGATATAGAATCCGATCTTTTTGCGGATTTTGGAAACATTTCAAACTACCATTCTATTGACAAACCCCAAGACGGCCAGTTTAGCATTTATTTGCCAAGTGAATATCAATTAAGAGAGCTTATCTCAGTTATGAGTAGCGAATGGTTGGAGAAATCAGAGCTTTCCTCTAATGTGATCCGTTTGGACACACCCTCTATAACTATACGCTGTGCTTATAATTCTGATCGATTTAATGCTCTCTATAATCCTGTTGTGGGGATCAACATTATGTCTGAATCTTTTGCACTTAAACTATTTAAAAATTTTGTCTTAACCCCCACAACAAAAGTCATAAAGGAATCTTCGGGACGATTAGTCCCCAGTCTTGGAATTATTAATATCCTACCTCTTACGGTAGAAGGCTCCATGGTTCATTTGAACTTCTATATCTTTGATACATGGGACTTCGACCTGTTGATAGGACAACCTTTTAGAAGACTCCTTTATGAAGGTCATACTGGAAAGCTACACATTTCTTTTGGAAAAGCCTTTAAATTCCCAATAACAATTTCACACTCCTTAAACAATAAGGCCGAGTCATATCTTTTGCCAGATCCTATGGAGGAGGTAAAGGCTGCATCTCTAGAGCTTTTAGATGAACCAGACTTAGAAGACGAAACTCCTTTCTTCACAAAAGAAGAAGCCAAACCTTCTGAACCTGAACCCTTAGATGAGTTTGCAGAAACACCTAGACCCCCCATAGAGCTTAAAACTTTACCACCCGGTCTTACCTATGCTTTTCTAAACAATAATCCAGAGTTTCCTGTGATCATTAGCGATAAACTCACTCAGGATCAAACTCTGCGATTAATGACCATTCTTGAGAAACATCACTCAGTTTTCGGCTACTCACTCTAAGATCTTACAGGAATCAGTCCTATGATTTGTACCCATCGTATTCCAACAGATCCTTCTGTTTCACCTTCTCGAGAACGCCAACGTAGACTTAATAACACTATGAGAGAGGTAGTTAAAAAGGAAGTTATAAAGTTGCTGCATGCAGGGATTATATATCCTGTGTCGCACAGTGAGTGGGTGAGCCCAGTGCAAGTTGTGCCTAAAAAGGGAGGCATGACTGTTATTATGAATGAAAAGAACAAGCTAATTCCGCAACGCACCGTCACAGGATGGCGGATGTGCATAGACTATAGAAAACTAAACAAAGCCACGAGAAAGGATCACTTTCCTTTACCTTTCATAGATGAGATGCTAGAGCGGTTAGCAAACCATTCGTTCTTCTGTTTCTTAGATGGATATTCAGGGTATCATCAGATCTGGATCCATCCCGATGATCAAAGCAAAACCACTTTTACATGCCCATATGGAACTTATGCTTACCGTAGAATGTCTTTTGGGTTATGTAATGCACCAGCCTCTTTTCAAAGATGCATGATGTCTATATTTTCTGATATGATTGAAGAGATTATGGAAGTTTTCATGGATGATTTCTCTGTTTGTGGAAAAACTTTTGATAGTTGTCTTGAAAACTTAGACAAGGTTTTGCAAAGATGTGAAGAAAAGCACTTAGTCCTTAATTGGGAAAAATGTCATTTTATGGTTAGAGAAGGAATAGTGCTGGGACACTTAGTGTCTGAAAGAGGTATTGAGGTAGATAAAACTAAAATTGAAGTAATTGAACAACTACCTCCACCTGTGAATATAAAAGGAATTCGAAGATTTCTTGGCCATGCTGGTTTTTATCGTAGATTCATAAAAGATTTTTCATTTATTGCTAGACCACTTACTCTTTTGCTAGCCAAGTATGCTCCTTTCAAATTTGATGATGCATGTCTAACATCTTTCAATTTATTAAAGAAAGCACTCATCTCTGCACCAATCATTCAACCCCCTGATTGGTCGTTGCCTTTTGAAATTATGTGTGATGCCAGTGATTATGCTGTGGGAGCAGTTTTAGGACAAACTAAAGATAAGAAGCATCATGCAATTGCTTATGCTAGTAAAACTTTGATAGGAGTTCAACTTAATTATGCAACCACTGAAAAAGAGCTTCTGGCTATTGTCTTTGCCATTGATAAATTTAGATCTTATTTAGTTGGAGCTAAAATAATTGTTTACATTGATCATGCTGCACTAAAATATTTGCTCACTAAAAAAGATGCTAAACCTCGCCTGATTAGATGGATCTTATTACTCCAAGAATTTGACTTAGAAATAAAAGATAAAAAGGGAGTAGAAAATTCTATTGCTGATCACTTGTCTAGAATGTATTTTAAGAATCCACAGGAAACCCCCATCAATGATTCACTCCGGGACGACATGCTCTACGGGATTAACAGGTTTGACCCCTAGTATGCAGATATTGTTAATTTTATGGTTTCAGGGTATGTACCACCAGGAGCAAACAAGAAGAAGCTTATTCAAGAAAGTCGTTCACATATATGGGATGAGCCATACCTCTTCCGAGTATGCTCTGATGGCTTACTCAGGAGATGTGTGACCACGGAGGAAGGATGGAAGATCATCGACAGATGTCATTCATCACCATATGGAGGTCACTATGGAGCATTCCGTACACATTCAAAGATCTGGCAGTGTGGATTCTACTGGCCTACAATGTATGAAGACACGAGGCAATATATCAGAAGATGTGGGCCATGTCAAAGGCACGGAAACATAAACACAAGGGATGCAATGCCACTCACCAACAACCTTCAGATTGAGCTCTTTGATGTCTGGGGAATAGACTACATGGGTCCATTTCCTCCATCAAAGAAGTGTGAGTACATCTTGGTGGCAGTTGACTACGTCTCCAAGTGGGTAGAGGCATTACCTTGCAAGCATGCCGACAATATCAGTTCAAAGAGGATGTTTGAAGAAATTATATTTCTAAGATTTGGAGTCCCCAGAGTAGTGATAAGTGATGGAGGAGCACACTTCATCGACAAACACTTCAAGCAATATCTATCAAAACATGGAATCCGTCACAACGTCGCTACCCCCTATCATCCTCAGACAAGTGGCCAAGCAGAGACTTCCAACAAGCAAATCAAGAATATTCTTCAGAAGACAGTAAATGAAATGGGAACGACGTGGAAAGACAAGTTACCCGATGCACTCTGGGCATACCAAACAGCAAACAAGACTCCAATTGGAATGTCTCCATACCAATTGGTGTACGGGAAGACTTGCCATCTACCTGTTGAACTAGAGTTCAAAGCACACTGGGCCATAAAGAGATGGAATATGGACCTAGATGTTGCTGGAGATTATAGAAGATTGCAACTATCAGAATTGGAAGAATGGTGAGAGAAAGCATATCACAACTCAAAGATCTACAAAGAAAGAGTCAAAAGGTGGCATGACAAGAGAATCAAGAAGAAGGAATTCACACCCGGAGATAAGGTATTACTTTTTAATTACAGGGTGAAGCTTTTCGGGCGTGTAAAACTCCGGAGCAAATGGGAAGGACCATTCAAGGTAATTAATTCATCATCCCACGGAGCTATCACACTTCAAAATGACGAAGGTACGTTATTCAAGGTAAATGGTCAACGTCTTAAATTATTTTTAGAGCCCAATAAAGAATTAGAAGAAATAGACATAGTCCATTTTTACCTTCCCATGGAGAATTAGAGCCCGACCTTTTTAGTCTGATGTTTTTGGGTCATATATATATTTTTCTAAATAGTTTTGCATCTAGTAACGCTCTCGAGAAAGTGGGCCCACAGAGGGGCCCGAGAGAGGGCGGGCGCCCAGCTCCTGTTCCCCCTCGGTTCCGATTTTCTCTATTATGGAAAATGCACTTATGGTAATCTGAATAACCCCTCAGATGGAAAGTTTCGCACGCACATCGACGAGAACAACCCGAACAACCCATAGAGGCACTCTTTGACCCCTATATAAACAGACCCCTGACCTCAGTTTTCAAACACCAAACCACCAAGCCTTCTCTTCTTCTTCAATTAGAGCTTGAGTAGTTCCTTACTGCTCTAATGGCCGAGAAGTACCACGATGATTGGGAAGTCGTCCCCTTCAATCTCAACATGGAGCCTATGGAAGACCCCGATGCCCGTGCTCTCGTCCCGGCCAACACAGAGCGACAGCTAGAAGCCATGCCATTACGCCAACGCAGCTCCGCCCAATCCTATCATGCTCAACCAGTTCTCACCACACCACCACAACCCCTACTCCTCAAGGGATCATCATCCAAGATGAAGACCACCATCAAGGTGCCAACCGGCACAAGGATCCTTCCACGTAGACCCAATGAGAGGGTCGTTGGAGTCAAGACCAACCGGAGCGGCGAGATCAGCAGTGTACGCTACACTATGGAGGAGGAAAGACCTTACTTTGAAGGGATTAGAGCAGCCAAAGTCCGTTTCATCCCTCCAAAGGCAGCCCCGAAGCACGCTCTCAATGCTTTTGAGACACCTCCCAAGCGTCGCAAGACTATAGTAGACATTGATGAGGACGTTCGCAGGCTAGGCAGAGCTATCATAGACCTCCAGTCCTCGATCAGTTCCCTCACTAGGCAGCTCTCTAACCACAACACCGTCATACTAGGCCTTAGGCAGGATCTTGCCAGTGCTAACAAGAAGATTAAGGAATTAGAGCGCCGCTAAGTTATCTAGATTAGACCTTGAGGCAATGCATTTTAGTTATCTATCTTTAAATTCAGTTTAGGTTTACTATTATCATCAGTTAGTTACTATTATCGTCAGTTTGCTACTAGTCTTTTGTAATAAATGCCTCAAGATTAATAAAGAGTATTATTATTATTATGTCTCGTGTGTCTCTACTTTATTTTTGTGCAAGAAAGCAGAAAACAAGTATGGGGGAGATCCCTCAACATGCCAAACACACTCCGACTACACCACTCCACGATTCAGGTACACACTCTACACACTTTACCTTACACATACACATATCTTAGATTATGCAGAATACTGTTTCCGACATGATAAATTAAAAAGATTAAAACATTTCTAATCATGATTAATCTCACTCTGTTATATTTCCTAAAACTTGCAATTAATATAAAATCATCTTAAAACCCTGTGTTACTTAAGACAGTATGGAATGTGAGATGGTAGAGTATGAGTTTCTTATTCTTGATATCATTGTTACTTGGAGAATTTATTTCAAAATCTTTAAAATTCTAGCTACCATCCTCAGTGTTTTATATGCCTGATAAAACTAGAAATATTAATTATGATTATAAAAGCTATCTACTCTGTATTGAGTTTGTTCAAAATGAGTTAGACCCTTGTTGAGAGATTTATCATGCTCCTAAGATCAAGACATTTATTCAGAAAGATTCACTCTTCCGAAGTATTATTGCATTAGAGGCATGGGCTATGCAAAACTAAAGATATTTCGAGGAAATAAAAAGGAGCAAGTGCTCGACAACCTCGCAGAAAAAATGGACAAGTGTCCGGCAGTAGAATTAGGGATACCTCGATGTCCACTTAAAAGAAAGAGAGAAGAAAGAAAATGATAGCCCATGGTCTCTCTAATAAGCAATATGCCAGCAAGAGTTGACAAAGTTTTTAATTTCCAAAGTCTTTGATCTTAGAGTATGACATTCCCCTCCTCGAATCCCGTTTTGATCAGGCAATAAATGCAAAGATAAGTATGCTTGAGAATTTTTGCAAATTAAAACAGCCTCAGTAAGATATATAGAAGATAATGAGTGATCTGAGAGAACCTATGAGGATAAAATGTATGCTAACTTTCTTTCAAAAATATACAAAAACTCCAAGTGACAGGATTGAGAAGAAAGGATCTTTACTCTTAACCACATACTTCCCTGACTATAGTTCACAGTGGATTTTAACACCCTGCAATTATGAAAAGAATGTTTTACCCCAAATATTGTTCTTAACCATCCTTTTCTCGAGGACGAGTAAAAGCCTAAGTATGGGGGTATTTGTTGACGGTTCTTAAGTACCAATTTTAATTATCAAATAAACAAGAGAAAGGACCAATATGCAACCAACACCTAGAATTAGGGTTTGATCCGACGGAATTCCACGAGTTTTGTTGTTTATCTGTTTCTGCAGGGGGTTATTAGGAAATAAGGAAGAAAGGCCCACGTGTCGGGATTACATAGAGATATCAACGCACCGCGCGATTTTCTACCATCTAGAAGACTCCAGAAGCCACGGGAAGAAAGCAGAGGCCGAAAGGGGCCAGGCCCAGGGCGCCCGCCCTGGTGACCTGGGCGCCTGCCCCCTGCTGGACTCCTTTCGGGACTCTCTTCGCACACGATGTTCCACCGACCTATTGGATCAAGAATAACGTAGTACCACCTCGCCTACCGACCCAAAAATGTATAGAGGAGGAGGACTATATAAGGAGACCCCCCTGGCCCCTGGAGGAGACAAGAAGTTATCATAGAGATTGAGGGGTGCCCTCGAAGGAAAACCTCTTCTCTAATTAATATTTCTTTTTAGGCTTAGCAACCAATGTACAGTAGAAATAGATCTTCTAGTTTATACTAGATTGAGAGAGATAGAGTGGAGGTGTAGATTGGAGGAAGCCCGGCGTGTCGGTGTCTACTCCAAGCTTGTACCTGCGGGATCAAGTTCTCCTAACCCGAAGCTTGCTCCTAGGATTCTTCAGTATTTCGACTTCTAAATTCTAGTAAGTTCTTGTTTTATTGTTCTTCTGGTTTATGAGTTTACTTTAATCTCTTCGCGTAGAGTTTAGAGTAATCATTGCTGGCGTAAATGTGGTGTTTAGGCTAGGGTACTCATAGATATTCCCTGACTAGCTAGACCGTGGTAGTAGTGAGGAACGTGACAATTCCGAGTTACCTTTGCAGACCATATCTCGTTAGCAGGAAGGATAGGGTTTATAGGTGTGGGTTGAACATCCTTTGTGGTGTCTAGATTCCGTTAGCCTCCCCAATAGAACAGTAGATCATCCTTACCAAGGTTAGAAGGAGACTACGGTTGCAGTCTTCTCTATTTATCACTCACATCGAGAGAAATTCTTTGTTGCCTAAAGGGTTAGTAGAAATAGACCGGTTAGTCAGATGCACACTTTCTCCTAGTGGTAAAAAAATAAATGCGATACTCTGGATAATTTCCCGGGTGAAGTGCTCACCGATATCCGTGCGCTTGCGGATCAATTTCTTATTGCGTTCCCAAATATCAACAGTATGTTTCATACTATCATATATGAACAAATGATGCTTATGCTTATGAAATGTAAGTGCCAAAACGCAAGATAAACACTTGGGGTGTTACAGTAGTTGTGAGAAACAAAGCAAGATTAGTAGCACAAGGCTACACTCAAGTTGAAGGTCTTGACTTCGGATAAACATATGTTGCAAGATTGGAGGCAATTAGAATATTATTAGCCTATGCTTGTGCCCACAACATCAAGCTCTCTCAAATGGATGTGAAGAGTGCATTTCTCAATTGATACATAATGAGTTCGTTTATGTTGAACAACTTCCCAGTTTTGAAGATGACAAGAAACCCAACCATGTTTACAAGCTCAAGAAGGCATTGTATGGTTTGAAGCAAGCACCTAGAGCATGGTATGAGAGATTGAGAGATTTTCTTCTCTCTAAAGGGTTCAAGATGGGAAAGGTTGACACTACCCTCTTCACCAAGAAACTAGGAAATGACTTGTTTGTGTTGCAAATCTATGTTGATGATATCATCTTTTTTTTTTCTCGAACAACGCAGGAGAGCTGCGTGTCATTTCATTAAGAAGACGTGATGATATCATCTTTGGATCAACCAATCAAGACTTTTGTGAAGAGATTGGAAAAATGATGGCTAATGAGTTTGAGATGTCCATGATTGGAGAGCTTAGTTACTTCCTTGGTCTTCAAATCAAGCAAATGAAGAATGACACTTTTGTGAGTCAAGGCAAGTACATCAAGGACATGATCAAGAAGTTTGGGTTGCAAGAAGCTAAACCAATGAGCACACCTATGGGCACAAATAATCAATTACGTAGTGATGCAAGTGGCAACATGGTGGATCAAAAGCTATACCAGTCTATGATTGGAAGTTTGCTATATGTCACCGCGTCAAGGCCAGATGTGATGTTTAGTGTGTGCAAATGTGCAAGATGCCAAGCTTCACCTAGAGCAAGTCACTTGAAGGCAACCAAAAGAATATTAAGGTATCTCAAGGGCACTCATGAAGTTGGATTATTTTATCCCAAGGGGTCTAATTTTGAATTGATTGGATATTAGGACTCTGACTTTGGTGGATGCAAGATTGATACAATGAGCACAAGTGGCACTTGTCAATTGCTAGGAAGGTCTCTAGTTTCAAGGTCATCAAAGAAACAAATTAGTATTGCACTATCAACCGCCGAGGCCGAATACATTAGTGCCGGTAGTTGTTGTGCACAATTGCTTTGGATGAAAGCTACCTTGAATGACTTTGGAATCAAATTCAAGAATGTGCATTTGCTATGTGACAATGAGAGTGAAATCAAGATGACACAAAATCCGGTTCAACATTCAAGATCCAAGCACATTGACATAAGGCACCATTTCATAAGGGACCATCAACAAAAGGGTGATATTAGCATTAAAAGCATTGGCACCGAAGATCAACTAGCCGATATCTTCACAAAGCCACTAGATGAGAAGAGATTTTGCAAGTTGAGAAATGAATTGAACATACTTGACTTCTCCAACTTGAGATGAGTGCACCCCTACATCTATATATGACATGCCTCTCCTCCAACAAAGCAAGGTAAAGTTGTTTGACATAGCATTCATTCTTTGCTAAGGACATGATTAGAACATTTAGACATATTTGCATCACAATAGGCTCATTCATGAAAATCAAAAGGATTTGATGTATGTATGGTACCACTATTGTTTCTATGGTTGTTTGATCTAGTGGTAGCATATGACATGTCTGTGAGCTTGCAAGCCTAGTGTTGAATCTAGAATCTGAGCTTATGATGTGTAATTCAACATGGTCAAGATAACCCTTATACTTTATGAGGTGTGAAAAAGCTTGTCCTTGGATCAAACTGAATTACATGTTTTAGGCAACTGATCTAGATTGAACCATAATTTGACCCTCACATTGATTGACTTAATTCTCACTAAAATTTGAACCTTTGTGGTCATTGATGACAAAGGGGTAGAGAAACAAAGATAAAGTCAAAAAGGGAGAGAGATACAAAGAAAGGGAGAGAAAAGAAAAGAAAATGTTTTAAAACTTGAGCACACAAATAGGGGGAGCAAGCTCATAAACCATTTGTTGCATTTGAATGTGCACTAACATAATGAGGTATTGCATTACAAGTTTAAATTCACTACTCTTGTTTGATTGGTGCTTGCTAGAAATGGAACTTGAATGATGCTTTGAATTCTAGCATAGAGTTTTATTTTCATGTGGTATCTAGACATATAATGTGATCTCACGAGGTATCTTGAGTTTTTGATGTATGTCTAGCTACATTGGTGCTAAGGATGGTATATTGGCAACTCTGATTGGTATCACGCTTCAAAGGTCCATTCTATATACCTTAGCATCATTTTGGTAGTAATAAATCTCCCAAAAGTCCAATTCATGCATATGTGCAAACTTGAACCAAACTCATGGAAGCACATATGTAGGGGGAGCTAGTACTACCAAAACCAAAATTGAAATGTTTCTCCAACCTTGTCCTATGATTAAAATGCTTTGGACGAGCAATTCAAGTTCAATATGATTTCATTTCATATCTTTGTGATGGTTGTCATCAATTACCAAAAAGGGGGAGATTGAAAGCCCAAGTTTGGTTTTGGTAATTAATGACACTAAGTTGCAAATGCCTTATGTTTAAGTGATTTGAGTTAGGCATAGCAACATATGTGATGAAGGTGCAAGATGGCATGGAAAGGTGGCCACATGATCACAAAGAGATGAAACATGAAATGGAGATCATGGTGATAGACAAAGAGTAAAGTGATCAAGGCAAAGGTATAAACATAGGGTTTTGCTGGTCTTAGTTGAGTAGAAAAGTGTTTGACCGGATTTAGGATGGATAGCCGACTATCAAGAGGGGAAATCACGGTCATCTCTCGAATCAAGTGCTACTAGGTCCATATCTTGAGCATATGCATTAGGATCTAGTAAAGTGCTAACTTAACTCCTTCGATGAAAATGTTTGTGAAAAGCTAACACACATGCACTTTGGTGGTGAAAACTTGTTGGTGTTAGCACATTTACAAAGGAGGTGGAGTTCCTAGGGTTGAGAGGGGTGTGGATTCCGCGCTTTTGAGAAATTTAAGTGTATATTTTTCTATTACGCCGGTGGGAAATTTGGAGAAGTCGCGGGAGTGTTCACCGGACGCAGTGCGTGGAGGCACCGAACGCTGGCCTAAGCGTCCACTGTGCTGTCAGTGCTTGGCCTTGTTAGGGTTAAGCACCGAACGCACTGCGCCGGACGCAGGGTGTTCCCTATTCATACATCCGGTGTGGCCTGACTTAAACAGAGGGTGTCTGACTAAGAGCATCGGACGCTCTGAGTGCGTCCGGTGGTGTGCATCCGGTGTGAGGGGGTTTTGCAACCCTCTCTACGCACGAGTCTGGTGAGCACTGGAGCGTCAGGTGCTCAGAGTTCGGTGAGATATGAGTTTTTACAAACTCTCTACGGACGAGTCCGGTGAGTACCGGACGCGTTCGGTGCTCACTTGGTCGCGTCCGGTGGTCTGCTGGTGACCGTTAGAGTTTATCGCACGAGATTCAAAGGAGGACACGTGGCCAACCCGAGAGCACCGAACGCAGGGGGTTGAGCGTCTGGTGATCACTTGGTATTGTCCGGTGCACCCGATTTCAGCCCAGTAAAAGAGCCAACGACTCTAATTGTTGAGGGGGGCTTATAAATAGAAGGTGGCCGGCTTTGGGAGACTAACTCTTGCACATTTGAATACTTAAGGCATACATTGAGCTAGAGAACACTCCCTCCACCCATGTCCTTGCTTGATTGCTAATCCTAGTGAGATTGAGTGAGATTCAAGTGCATTGCTTTGAGAGCTGCATTTAGTGGCACTTGATTCTTGAGTTTGCTGCGGATTTCTAGTTACTCTTGGGTGTTTCCCGACGCCCTAGATGGCTTGGAGCAGCGGTGGTGTTGAGCTCGTGATTGGAGATTGTTTCGAGCCTCACCAAGTGATTTGTGAGGGGTTCTTGAGCCTTTCCCGCGGGAGATCGCAATTGGCTACTCTAGTAGATTGCTCGTGGCTTGGAGGATCCCCATCTTGTGAGTGGATGTGCGGCACCCGCTGAGGGTTTGGCTTTGGATTGCCAATTAACTCATAATCTATCAAGTGGGTGTATCGCCACAACGAGGACTATCTTGCCGGGAAGCAAGTGAACCTCGGTAAAAAATCTTGTGTCATCTCTTGCCGAGGATTATCTTTGTGATTGTGATTGGTTGGATATATCCCTACTCTACAACGTCGGTATAACAATCATTCTCTACTCTTTTACTCACTTGTTTACCTAGCTTGTTGTTTAGCTTGGTTAGTATAGTCTTCTTGTTTAGAAGTGTAGCTAGCCTTCTCTTGTTGTTGTGAGTAGTGTTTAGCCTTGTACAAGATTGTATAGGTGGCTTGCTTAGCTTAGTTAAGCTAGTGCTAGAATTGCTTCCCCATTTGTTTTACTAATCAACTTGCTTAGTGAAGTTTGTAGAGAATTTTAAATAGGCTATTCACCCCTCTCTAGCCATTTGGACCTTTCAACGCCTCGGTACGCCCCTTATTCCTGCCAGCCAAGCTACCATGACGTGCTAGGGTTTGAGACTGCTTGCTCCGCCCTCTTGCACTGTGTGGCGGTGATGCTATTTGTGTGTTCCGTGGATTTGTTCTCGACGTCATACGTGAAAAAATTGTCACTCTGAGGATATATTAGTTTTCCTGTATTTTGGTGTAGAGTTGTCATGCGTTTTTGTGTCGGCTTTGGTGGATCTATGGGGTATGCGTGTTCACGTACGTCGGTTTTTACTATAGCGTCGCGGGAGATAGATGAAAAAAATTCTATACCAAAAAAGAGACCGTAATTTTGCCTCAATAGTATTAGGGATAGATAAAGATAAAGATAAAAATTGACAATTTTTTTAAAAAATACTATAATGCTTGGAATGAAGAAAAAAATAAAAGAAGAATAGCTATTTCCAAGAACCCAAGTGTAGGCGCGTGTGGATACATTGACTTTTTTAACTGGCTGTCCGAGATGCCCGTCGGCTCCCAACAAAGAAGGCCACCATCGTCGTGTATTTTTCAATACAAAATTGATTATAATCTGTACATTATAATCTCACGAATGAGGTAAAATATGGGAAATGGCATAGAAAAAATTCAACATATATTCATATGTGGCCTAAGCTTTTCTTAGCACTGTACATACATTAGCGTAGATTCGAAAAGAAAAATCTTGTAAAAAAGTGGAAGAGATATTTTGGGCCCAATCCAAATCTCGAACGACAAGGCTCCAAACAAGTCTGTCGTCCAGCCTCGCACAGTTCCGCTCCGCCAGCCCTTCGATTTGTTTTGGTGAAAATTACAGGCACTGCCACTGCCTTCTTATCCCTGTGCGTTGGACGGACGGGCCCGAGCGAGCGACTCGAGCGTCCCACCGCTGCTGCGGCCGCCATGGTGGCGCTCGCCTCACTCTCGTCTCTGCCCTTGCGGCATCACCGCATCACCCGCCTCTGTGCTGCCTCCCACCGGTACATAGATGCTGTATGCCGGTGGTGGTAAATACTTTTCACAGGCGGTTATAGTTGTAACACGCCTGTAGTATAAATTTGTACGGCAAAATTTAAAATCGGCCCGTGTAAGTAGGTCTTTACAGGCGGTTTTCTTATGAGAACCGCCTGTGTTAATGGATTTACACAGGCGGTTTTCTAAGCAAACCGCCTGTGCTATTCTTTCTATAAATACTCCACCCCTTCTTCCTCCTCGGGCAGAACTGTAGGTAGCAGCCACATTCCATTGGAGCACATCTTGGAGGTCCAGTTTTTCCAAAATACAAGGGGGAGGTTTTGATCTTCATTTCTTGAAGAAGGTGGCTAAGAAAGGTTAGTTGATGCCTCTAAAGGCTCTTTTTGTGCCCTCTTACTCAGTTAGAGCTACTTTTTGGATCTAGGGTTTCACCATGAGAGAGAGAGTAGAATAGCTAGGTATGGACTATATTTGCTCAAATGAGGTTGCTTAATATGGTTAGATGAAGTCTCTCCCCTCTTTTTTTCTATGTTTTTTTCTCTAATTAGTGAATCCAAGAAATATATATGTAGTGCTTTCCATTATTGGTGTTTCCATGCTTGGGAAGAAAGAGAAAGATAAGTTTTCTATTGTTTAGGATGTTCATTTTTATGTAAATTTGATTTCATTATGCAATATGTATTTTTATATATTTCCATGTTTGCTTATCAAATTTATTATAGTGAATCAAGGTATATATTTAGTTGATTCCATCAATGGTGTTTTTCTACCTTGTCAATTTGATTTAGTTGTTAGTTTTTTTATTATTACTTAGGGTTTTGTCTTTATTTTTAATGTTAGCTCCGAGGTTTTCATCTTCACAAGTTGTTGTTTGAAAGGTTAGATGACAATTTTCCTAAACTACTTGTTTTGCATTGAGATCAATTAATCCTTCTCGGGCAGAACTGTAGGTAGCAGCCACATTCCATTGGAGCACATCTTGAAGGTCCAGTTATTCTAAAATACAAGGGGGGAGGTTTTGATCTTCATTTCTTGGAAGGAGGTGGCTAAGAAAGGTTAGTTGATGCCTCTAAAGGCTGTTTTTGTGCCCTCTTGGTCAATTAGAGCTTACTTTTTGGATCTAGGGTATCACCCTGAGATAGAGAGTAGAATAGCTAGGAATGGACTATTTTTTGCTGA
>NC_012871.2:39985221-39988328 GCF_000003195.3 Sorghum bicolor
CTAGATTAGGGTTAAATCTGACAGATTTCCACGAGCTTCGGTGTTTATCTATTTCTGCAGGGGGGTATCACAGATATGGGAGAGAAGGCCCACATGTCATGTTTACAACGAGATAATTACGTGCCGCGCAATTTTCCTCAATCTAGAAGAATCCAGAAGCCACGGGAACGAACGAGAAGGGAATCGGGCTTGGGGGCAGGGCGCCCGCCCACCCCCCTTGGGCGCCCGCCCAGGCCAGGAGTCCAATCAGGACTCTGCTTCGGGGCTAAACTCCACCGACCTAAAGGATCAATCTAAACCATACAATCTATGTCGGTTTGATCCAATGGCTCACGTTCACTTGAGGGGACTATAAAACCAGACCCCCTGGCCCCTGAGGAGAAGAGAAGAAATCATTATTCAGAGGTAGCCATCAAAGTTAGGGTTTAGAGCTTCTCTCCCACAGAGAATTAGAATTAGCTACTCCCTAATCCTTCAAGTTTAGAGCTTTGATTAGATAGCAATTAGAGAAGTAGAGCACTACGCTCTCGATTCGGATCTTCGGTAATAAAGATTGGTATTATTCATATCTTTCTATAATTCTTTGTTCTAATCGCATTATGTCTCTAATTATTATGTTCTTAGTTTGTTCTAGTTCTATATTTGATATAGTTCTAAATGATAATGAGTTTATGTATAAGTTTGCAAAGCGCTTAGCTCTTCACGCGAGGGAGTTAGGTGATAGATCACATGTGAGCGTGGTGCTTAGATGTTATTTATCTGCAAATGTATCCTATTGGCCGGGTCGTGTGGTAGTTCGCGATAGTGACAGCTTCGTTGATTCTTATATAGTCCACCCTCCGTTGATAGGACAGGCAGAACCGGTATTGTGGAGTAAGTCATGCGATGCTCTGATTTACTTTATCAATGTTCCTTATACATGAATGAAGAGTCTTTTATGCTATATATGATATTGTAGATAACTAGAGTAGATTATGACTTAGTAGTTAGTAGATAACTTAGAATCCATTCTCTAGCTAATCCGACATCACCTACATATATGAGGAGTAGTCTATTTTCTAATCGCTGTGTTATCTACCCATGAACTTATACTTTATTATCATTATCTTTATGGTTTACCCCCTGCTAAAGAAAGTGACTGTGTGACGAGTTTCTCATTAGTAATCATGTTCTTGCAAGTTTATCTCTAGTCTATGCCTTGATAGATTTTGCCCCTTGATTTAATTTCATCTTCCTTAGATCCCTAGAGCAAAATTATAAATAACGATACCTAGAATACTTATCCTGGTGAAATGCTACAATGAGGTGTTTTATCTGTGCGCTTGCAGATAGAATAGATTATTTTCTAGAGAGCCTTTACATTTATAAATACCTTTGTACACTCTGGCGCCATGCTAGGGATGACAACCTAGTATCTAAGTGGTGTTAGCTAGTGTCAACAAGCATTTCTGGCGCCGTTGCCGGGGATATTATACGAGTCTCAGGAATAAGTCATAGAGGGGAACAAAAGGGTAACACATAGGAACAGCAAGGAAAGCCAGAAAATCAATCAAGGTTATTCGTATAAAATTTTAGACTAGACTATAGAGAAATAATTGCATAAAAACAGCTACTAAGTGAGAAATCATAACAAGGCACCTCTGCTTTGGCAGGTTCACCCTGTTGTTTTTCTATGTTTACATTTTTATACAGGGTATATCAGGATTGACTTTGGGTACATTCAACTCTTCATCATCAGAACCAAAGCAATCAAGAGAAGAAGAAGCTTGTTACCAATTGCTGAAGCTATGGCACAGAAGACCCTACAAGAATTCTCTGCTCCAAGTCTTGACAACATTCCAATTGGTCCAAGATTTGCAGTAGAAGGAGTACCCGAGTTTGAGCTCAAGTCAAGTCTCATCAATTTGGTACAAGCTACACAATTTAGTGGAAGGGCACATGAAGATGCTAGTGCATACTTGCAGAATTTCTTAGAGATTGGAAGCACAATCCACATCAACGGAGTTGACAAAGACGTCATACTGCTTCGCCTTTTTCCATTCTCACTAGAAGGAAAAGCGAGGAAGTGGTTCTACACTCATCAAGATAACATCAACAACTGGACGAACTTGTCAAATGCCTTTCTATCGAAGTTTTTCCCTATAGGCAAAACAACTGCCTTAAGAGGAAATATTGTCAGTTTCCAACAGCAGAAGACAGAAGCCATTTCAGAAGCATGGGAGCGTTTTCAGGGATACATTTCAGATTGCCCTCACCATGGAATGGCCACATGGTTACTTATGCAGACCTTCTACCATGGATTAACCCAGAAGGCTCGTGAGTGCCTAGATGCATCTGCTAAAGGATCATTCTTGGAGCTTACAATTGGAAAAGCAGAGATACTTTTGGATAAGATAGCAAAAGATCAAAGCTGGTTCCAAGATAAAGCTCAACAATGTCACCAAACTGAAGAAATACCAGAAGAAGTAAATGCATTATCAACTAAGATGGAAAATTTGCTCCATTGGATTGACCAGAGGGCCAAGTTCAAAGAAGACCAAAGGGCCGTTGAGACAACATACAAATATCAACCAACATCGAGTCAACCCAATAGCAAAGGTATAAATTAAGGTAATACTTTCAAGCAACTTTCATTAAAAGAGATAATTGCTCAACAAACCAAAATTAATAATGAAGTTAAACAAAGGCTAGATACAAATGAATCCTCTCTAAAAGATATACACAATAAAATGGATTTTCTACTAACTGCCTTTGTTGAGCAAAACACTCTTAATAAAAGGGTAGAGTTTAAATTAATAAAGATAGCTGCTGCACTGCCTGTTGCTACTAACATTGAGCAGGTAAAGAATATAACTACTAGAGGAGGCAAAGCCACCAGAGATCCCCCATACCCAAAAGAGAAACAAAGAACATCAGCACCAGTGCAACCAGCAGTGATAGAAGAAGAAAGCCCAGTTGAAGCAGAAGAACTGCTACAACCACCAAGAACTGGAGAAATGAGGAAAGATTTTTACGACACCAACTATTTGCCATTTCCCATAAGAAACAGAGGACTGTAGTCAGATTAGCAGTTTGGTAAGTTTGTAGAGGTCATTCAGAAATTATAT
>NC_012871.2:39988428-40011397 GCF_000003195.3 Sorghum bicolor
GGGGAGGTTTTGATCTTCATTTCTTGAAGAAGGTGGCTAAGAAAGGTTAGTTGATGCCTCTAAAGGCTCTTTTTGTGCCCTCTTACTCAGTTAGAGCTACTTTTTGGATCTAGGGTTCACCATGAGAGAGAGAGTAGAATAGCTAGGTATGGACTATATTTGCTCAAATGAGGTTGCTTAATATGGTTAGATGAAGTCTCTCCCCTCTTTTTTTCTATGTTTTTTTCTCTAATTAGTGAATCCAAGAAATATATATGTAGTGCTTTCCATTATTGGTGTTTCCATGCTTGGGAAGAAAGAGAAAGATAAGTTTTCTATTGTTTAGGATGTTCATTTTTATGTAAATTTGATTTCATTATGCAATATGTATTTTTATATATTTCCATGTTTGCTTATCAAATTTATTATAGTGAATCAAGGTATATATTTAGTTGATTCCATCAATGGTGTTTTTCTACCTTGTCAATTTGATTTAGTTGTTAGTTTTTTTATTATTACTTAGGGTTTTGTCTTTATTTTTAATGTTAGCTCCGAGGTTTTCATCTTCACAAGTTGTTGTTTGAAAGGTTAGATGACAATTTTCCTAAACTACTTGTTTTGCATTGAGATCAATTAATCCTTCTCGGGCAGAACTGTAGGTAGCAGCCACATTCCATTGGAGCACATCTTGAAGGTCCAGTTATTCTAAAATACAAGGGGGGAGGTTTTGATCTTCATTTCTTGGAAGGAGGTGGCTAAGAAAGGTTAGTTGATGCCTCTAAAGGCTGTTTTTGTGCCCTCTTGCTCAATTAGAGCTACTTTTTGGATCTAGGGTTTCACCATGAGAGAGAGAGTAGAATAGCTAGGTATGGACTATATTTGCTGAAATGAGGTTGCTTAAGATGGTTAGATGAAGTCTCTCCTCTCTTTTTTCTATGTTTTCTTCTCTAATTAGTGAATCGAAGAAATATATATGTAGTGCTTTCCATGAATGGTGTTTCCATGCTTGGGAAGAAAGAGAAAGATAAGTTTTCTATTGTTTAGGATGTTCATTTTTATGTAAATTTGATTTCATTATGCAATATGTATTTTTATATAATTCCATGTTTCCTTATCAAATTTATTATAGTGAATCAAGGTATATATTTAGTTGATTCCATCAATGGTGTTTTTCTACCTTGTCAATTTGATTTAGTTGTTAGTTTTTTTTATTATTACTTAGGGTTTTTTCTTTATTTTTAATCTTAGCTCCGAGGTTTTCAACTTCACAAGTTGTTGTTTGAAAGGTTAGATGACAATTTTCCTAAACTACTTGTTTTGCATTGAGATCAATTAATTTACTAATTTTTGCACAGCTCATGATGGAGCGGTCTGTTGACGGTGCTTAAGTACTAAAATTAATAATCAAATAAACATGAAAAAGGATCAATATGAAACAAACATCTAGAATTAGGGTTAAATCTGACAGAATTCCACGAGCTTTGGTGTTTATCTATTTCTGCAGGGGGGTATCACAGAATATGGAGAGAAGGCCCACATGTCATGTTTACAACGAGATAATTACGTGCCGCGCAATTTTCCTCAATCTAGAAGAATCCAGAAGCCACGGGAACGAACGAGAAGGGAATCGGGCTTGGGGGCAGGGCGCCCGCCCACCCCCCTTGGGCGCCCGCCCAGGCCAGGAGTCCAATCAGGACTCTGCTTCGGGGCTAAACTCCACCGACCTAAAGGATCAATCTAAACCATACAATCTATGTCGGTTTGATCCAATGGCTCACGTTCACTTGAGGGGACTATAAAACCAGACCCCCTGGCCCCTGAGGAGAAGAGAAGAAATCATTATTCAGAGGTAGCCATCAAAGTTAGGGTTTAGAGCTTCTCTCCCACAGAGAATTAGAATTAGCTACTCCCTAATCCTTCAAGTTTAGAGCTTTGATTAGATAGCAATTAGAGAAGTAGAGCACTACGCTCTCGATTCGGATCTTCGGTAATAAAGATTGGTATTATTCATATCTTTCTATAATTCTTTGTTCTAATCGCATTATGTCTCTAATTATTATGTTCTTAGTTTGTTCTAGTTCTATATTTGATATAGTTCTAAATGATAATGAGTTTATGTATAAGTTTGCAAAGCGCTTAGCTCTTCACGCGAGGGAGTTAGGTGATAGATCACATGTGAGCGTGGTGCTTAGATGTTATTTATCTGCAAATGTATCCTATTGGCCGGGTCGTGTGGTAGTTCGCGATAGTGACAGCTTCGTTGATTCTTATATAGTCCACCCTCCGTTGATAGGACAGGCAGAACCGGTATTGTGGAGTAAGTCATGCGATGCTCTGATTTACTTTATCAATGTTCCTTATACATGAATGAAGAGTCTTTTATGCTATATATGATATTGTAGATAACTAGAGTAGATTATGACTTAGTAGTTAGTAGATAACTTAGAATCCATTCTCTAGCTAATCCGACATCACCTACATATATGAGGAGTAGTCTATTTTCTAATCGCTGTGTTATCTACCCATGAACTTATACTTTATTATCATTATCTTTATGGTTTACCCCCTGCTAAAGAAAGTGACTGTGTGACGAGTTTCTCATTAGTAATCATGTTCTTGCAAGTTTATCTCTAGTCTATGCCTTGATAGATTTTGCCCCTTGATTTAATTTCATCTTCCTTAGATCCCTAGAGCAAAATTATAAATAACGATACCTAGAATACTTATCCTGGTGAAATGCTACAATGAGGTGTTTTATCTGTGCGCTTGCAGATAGAATAGATTATTTTCTAGAGAGCCTTTACATTTATAAATACCTTTGTACACTCTGGCGCCATGCTAGGGATGACAACCTAGTATCTAAGTGGTGTTAGCTAGTGTCAACAAGCATTTCTGGCGCCGTTGCCGGGGATATTATACGAGTCTCAGGAATAAGTCATAGAGGGGAACAAAAGGGTAACACATAGGAACAGCAAGGAAAGCCAGAAAATCAATCAAGGTTATTCGTATAAAATTTTAGACTAGACTATAGAGAAATAATTGCATAAAAACAGCTACTAAGTGAGAAATCATAACAAGGCACCTCTGCTTTGGCAGGTTCACCCTGTTGTTTTTCTATGTTTACATTTTTATACAGGGTATATCAGGATTGACTTTGGGTACATTCAACTCTTCATCATCAGAACCAAAGCAATCAAGAGAAGAAGAAGCTTGTTACCAATTGCTGAAGCTATGGCACAGAAGACCCTACAAGAATTCTCTGCTCCAAGTCTTGACAACATTCCAATTGGTCCAAGATTTGCAGTAGAAGGAGTACCCGAGTTTGAGCTCAAGTCAAGTCTCATCAATTTGGTACAAGCTACACAATTTAGTGGAAGGGCACATGAAGATGCTAGTGCATACTTGCAGAATTTCTTAGAGATTGGAAGCACAATCCACATCAACGGAGTTGACAAAGACGTCATACTGCTTCGCCTTTTTCCATTCTCACTAGAAGGAAAAGCGAGGAAGTGGTTCTACACTCATCAAGATAACATCAACAACTGGACGAACTTGTCAAATGCCTTTCTATCGAAGTTTTTCCCTATAGGCAAAACAACTGCCTTAAGAGGAAATATTGTCAGTTTCCAACAGCAGAAGACAGAAGCCATTTCAGAAGCATGGGAGCGTTTTCAGGGATACATTTCAGATTGCCCTCACCATGGAATGGCCACATGGTTACTTATGCAGACCTTCTACCATGGATTAACCCAGAAGGCTCGTGAGTGCCTAGATGCATCTGCTAAAGGATCATTCTTGGAGCTTACAATTGGAAAAGCAGAGATACTTTTGGATAAGATAGCAAAAGATCAAAGCTGGTTCCAAGATAAAGCTCAACAATGTCACCAAACTGAAGAAATACCAGAAGAAGTAAATGCATTATCAACTAAGATGGAAAATTTGCTCCATTGGATTGACCAGAGGGCCAAGTTCAAAGAAGACCAAAGGGCCGTTGAGACAACATACAAATATCAACCAACATCGAGTCAACCCAATAGCAAAGGTATAAATTAAGGTAATACTTTCAAGCAACTTTCATTAAAAGAGATAATTGCTCAACAAACCAAAATTAATAATGAAGTTAAACAAAGGCTAGATACAAATGAATCCTCTCTAAAAGATATACACAATAAAATGGATTTTCTACTAACTGCCTTTGTTGAGCAAAACACTCTTAATAAAAGGGTAGAGTTTAAATTAATAAAGATAGCTGCTGCACTGCCTGTTGCTACTAACATTGAGCAGGTAAAGAATATAACTACTAGAGGAGGCAAAGCCACCAGAGATCCCCCATACCCAAAAGAGAAACAAAGAACATCAGCACCAGTGCAACCAGCAGTGATAGAAGAAGAAAGCCCAGTTGAAGCAGAAGATCTGCTACAACCACCAAGAACTGGAGAAATGAGGAAAGATTTTTATGACACCAACTATTTGCCATTTCCCAGAAGAAACAGAGGACTGCAGTCGGATGAGCAGTTTGGTAAGTTTGTAGAGGTCATTCAGAAATTATATGTCAACATACCTCTGCTCGATGCCATACAGGTACCTACATATGCAAAGTACATCAGAGATATTCTTAACAAGAAGAGGCCACTGCCCACCACTGAGGTTATCAAGCTGACAGAAGAATGTAGTGCGGCCATCCTCAACAAACCACCAAAGAAGAAGGAAGATCCAGGATGCCCCACTATTGACTGCTCGATCGGAAACCAACACTTCAACAATGCACTTTGTGATCTCGGAGCAAGTGTCAGTGTGATGCCAGCATCAGTCTACAAAAAGCTTGAGCATGCGACCCTAGAACCAACATCAATGTGCCTACAACTAGCGGATCAATCGGTTCGACATCCGTTGGGCATCGCCGAGAACATTCCAGTCAAGATCAGAGATTTCCTGGTGCTAGTAGACTTTGTAGTACTGGACATGAGTCCTGACTCAAAAGTGTCCATCATCCTTGGAAGGCCATTTCTAAGCACTGCCAATGCCCACATTGATGTCGGGAAAGGAGAAATCAAGTTCAACATAAACGGTCAAGAAGAACACTTCACATTCAAACCCAGACCAGAGAGAGACTCTACAGTGAAGGAAGTTCATGAAGAACCACTGGAGACACCATCTCCGGAGGAAGGTAACTCAGAAGATTAAAAGATTTGGAGGTCCAGCTTGGGGGACCTAAAAATCCCAAACCCTCACCGGGAGATAAATCGGTATTTATCCGCATTATTAATTTTCTCATGTTTAAATTCTTGCATAATTAATTCTTACATTAGTCACATTTAGTCATAGCATTATTATAATAATCAAAAGCCCCATATAAATAATATTCATGGTGTGTAACAACCCATATTTATTAATTATTGTGGAGGCACAAAAAAAATATGTTCCGTTATCATTATCATTAAGTTTCAATTCTCATAGATTTTCCTGCATTATATTTAATTATATTAATCTTCTAGAAGCATGACCCACACTCCTTGGGTCCCATATGTCATACACCACACCTCACATACATTCCATCACATTATTTCATCCACCAATATGCTTCCACTTACCTGACATCGTTCCACCGTCCAACCACCACCCCACACAACATTATTCTGCGTGAGATCAAAGCAAGGAAGCAAGTGGAGGAGGCACACCCAGGATGGACACCAGGAGTGGGCGCCCGCCCACCTACCAAGGTGTTGGGTATTTTAAACGCAAACAGAAAAATCCGCAAGCGCACGGATACCGATGTAGCCTTCACCCGGGAGTATTCCAGAGTATCGATTTTCCACAGGGAACGTGAGTGTACTAATTAAGATCCAAGATCGCCCAAGGATAACTATATAATTATTTTTGGTGGGAAGAGAGGAAGTTTTCTGAGAGTTCTCTAGTTGATCTAAGAATCAAGAATTACTTCAAGATTATCTATATCGGGACATCAGAGCACTAACCACAGAAAGAGATGAGAAGGGGGCTAGGAAGGTCTGCCTACGGTCCTACAAACACCGATCCGAACGTGGTGGAATACGTCGACCATTAGGGCTGTCACTACCCTAGGGCTACCACAACAATCCGTGGGATTGGGTGCAATTCCAGGTAATCGCAAGACTAAACAGCACGTTTAATCTATTAATTACTACTCTAATGTTTCAAAGATTAGAGCACTTGATGCAAGCGGGAATCCAATAAATAACTTGAATGTAAATAAAAGTAATTAGAGAACTCAGGAGTTATGAATTGAAGAACCTGGAGAACGACGAAGAACGAACCAGTTGCTGCAAAAGTACAATGTTGAGGAAGATCCGACAGATCCGGCTCCTCCTCCGCTCTCCTCTTCTCTCTCCCTATTTTCTTGATTACAACTAGAACTTACTAGAACTAGAACTAGAGGAACTAGAACTAGAACTAGATGAACTAGAACTAGATCTAGATGAACTAGAGGTAGAACTAGAAGAACTAGAGGGATCCTCTCTACTTGGATGAAGAATTGAAACCCTAACTTTGATTCTGTAGAAGAGGTATGATCTCTAGGGGCCAGGGGGGTCTGGTTTTATAGTCCCTTCAAGTGAATCTGGGCCGTCGGATCAAACCGACATTGATCGTGTGGTTTTCCTTGAAGTATTAGGTCGGTGGAGCATGATCCCCGAACTTCACCCTGATTGGTCCAGGGGGGAGGGCGGGCGCCCTCAGGACTAGGGCGGGCGCCCAGTGCCTGAGCCCTCTCGGCCTCCGCTTCGGTCTCGTGGCTTCTGGAGTCTTCTAGATGGTAGATAATTGTGCGGCACGTTAATATCTCTATGTAAACCCGACGTGTGGGCCTTTCTTCCGTATTTCCTGATAACCCCCTGCAGAAATAGACAAACACCAAAACTTGTGGAATTCTGTCAGATAAAACCCTAAGTCTAGGTGTTGGTTGCATTTGGATCCTTTTCTATGATTAATTGATGGTTAAATATGAGCATTAAGGACCGTCAACAAGCTCCCCAAGCTTAACCTTTGCTCGTCCCTGAGCAAAGATGTACTCAAGAGTTTCTGCAGTGGTTTCATAACTTAAAGATACACATGCGTTTAAACAAGATCTTATCTCTGGTTAGAGTAAACTGTTAAGACTTAAAACTTACTCATTTACCTTTCACCATAGGACTTGTAACCGTCACTTCTGTCTTGAGTAGTTAAAAGATAGAACAGTCTTGTCAAGCACCATGTCTCTTGTTCTTCGATTAACTATAGCTCTGAAGTTTTTGTAGATTTTCAAATAAAACTCAGAGATTCCTTGTATGACTCTCTCTAGTCTCTCTTTTGTAGTATTTCTGGATCCTTACCAAGGCAGTAATGGTGTATGCCTTCTCTCAAAGTATGTGGTATTTTTGGTATGAGGCATAGTGGTATTGCCTTCTCTCTACTCTAATAAGGTTTTGATATCTGGAGCTCATAGGTGGGAGACAACTAATACATACTTACAAGACATTTATTGCATAGTCAAACTATGGATCCAGAAGAACAAGTCAATAAGTCAAATCAAGATGTGCATGTGTGGCGAATGAATGGTGATAACAATGGTGATGATGGTGCTAACAATGGTGAAAGTCTAATTCTAATTGTGCTCTTTTGAGGGGATACATACCTTCCTTGCTATTTTGAAACTTTTGGGGAGAATGAGATGCTCTATATTTTCTTTTTTTCTTTTCTCTCAGGTGGGTATCTTGTACCCCTAATTCTACTGTCGGACACTTGTCCATTTTTACCTCTCGTCTCACTTTTTTTTTCTTTTCTTTCGAGGTTTCGGGCACTTGCCCCTTTTTATTTCCTCATATATTTTTTTTTCTTCTCTTTTTTTTAGAACACTCATCTCCTGAAATAATATAGCAAGTGGTAGTAACCAAGATAACTTGAGCATTTATTTCATAGGGAAAAACAGAAATAGGAGAATGTTTTTGACTATTCTCTCCCGGATTAGGAGTAGAATATTTTTGGGTGGTTCTGGAGATGGACATGAGTGGATATATGTGGATGGTACTTCCGGAGTAGAAGTAGCATGTATGAGTGAACGTGCAAGTGAATCTTGATTTTAACCACATGACAAGCTCCTAAGGGTCTACACAGCTTGACCACACTCAATGCTCATAAGTAGTAAAGTAAATGTGTGGTTCAAAGTTTAGCAAGCATGTATATATGGCTGTGGTAGGAATTTAAACTCTCATCATACAGGAACTCATCATGCAACATTTTAAAGATTTTCAAAGATAAAATTCTCCAGAATTCTAGCATCTCTAGGAACAGATAAACAGCAGCTCAACCTTCCCATATCATATCCGTTAACGACTTAGACTTTAGATCAAGTACTCTCCCCACAGGTTAAGGTTTAGAGCAAAACTTAATTCATAACTGTCAAGCCTAAACTTGAGAGAGATTTTAATTTTGAGAACTAGTCATGGCAGAACAATTATTCATCATTTCCATGTGAGAGCTATCATGAGGGTTCATAGCAAACTTTATTTATTTATTTAATTAGCAAACTAAGCAAAGATATATATAAGCACGAAATCTTTATTTGGGTTTTTATGATTATGCAACTTTTTATTATTTGAGTAAAATATAAACATGAGTTGAACAATTAGCTGGATAAATGGGGGTGCTCTCCCCCAAGCTGGATTTCGACGTAGTTTGTTCTAATGTAGCTAGCAAGTGGTGGAGGTGTATTTGAATGTCAGCAGCACCCTGACAGCGATTAGGATGTCCTCCGTCTGCTAGTCTTCTTTGATCCTTGAATTCTGTGGAGCTCAAATAGACAACAAAGCTTTGTGGAACTAGTTAAGTGTTAGCATAAATATCTAGCCTTTATCATGTTGAGCCTCCTCAATAAATGTTACTCTCTTTAGTAGGATCATAATCTTATTTATATTTTCATTTTTATAGGACAGGAAGATATATTTATTTTTACGCCACCACAGTGAATGTACTTATGGGTTTTATGCCATGAGCATACTCACATGGAGCTTACTATTTTTAACATTTTTATTTCCTTTTTAAGATGATGTGAACCTGATTAACTAAGCAAACTATTTCAAAATAATTGAAAGGACAAAGATAACTACCAAGTTTACCTCTTGGCACGACGTTCGGTATTTTTAAGTCCTCTGAACGGGACTCTCTGTTTTCTCAGTCGTCCTGGGATTCGCTAGATTGCGTAGTCGGTGCTTCCGGCGGCACCTCCTCTTCGTGTATAGTTATCTTCTCTCTACACACCTGACTCGGTGCTATGGTCTCCTCAGGACAGTTCTATTCAAGATGTATGTCTTCAGACCTCACTACTTCTCCTTCGTAGTCTGCCCATCCATCCTTGATGATTTTCCTCCTCTGGTTACGGTTGCGTCGTCTTCTTCTTGTCCTGACCTTCTTAGAGTCTTCAACTATATAGTTAAGGTCAGTAAAACAACGGCGTACCTTCCCAGAGGGGAAGTGCATGTGAACTTCTCTGGTTCCTATGTAGATGATTGCTTTAACGGTGCTGAGGAACGGTCTTCCAAGAATGATGGGTGGATCGTACTCGTCTTCTCCCATGTCAATAACCTTAAAATCATCTGGTGCTGAATGTATGTTGGTTGTAGGGGCATTGTTCCATGCAAGAGCGGATAAGTGACTGCGGCCATTATATTGACGTCACATCCGGTGTCGTAGAGTGTCTTTTGAAAAGAATATCCGTTGATTGTGCACTCGATGCTTGGAACACCAGGGTCGTCCTTCTTGATCAAGAAAGGTGACTTGAGTTGACGATCTTGACCTCCTTGAGCTGCAGTGACCATCTTAGCTGACTCGGTACACATTTGCTTGTTCTTGTTCCTCCTGTTGGTCCTCTTCCTTGGTTCATGTCGGGATTGCTCTGGGATTTGTGTAGTCTTGTTTCTTGAAGGAAAACGTCTCCTTCTTCCCCTTGATGTAGAAACTGATCTTGGCAGCACTAGCGTAGATGATAGCTCCCGAAGTGTTTAGGAATGGCCTCCCTAGAATGATGGGTGCCCTCTCATCTGTACCAGTCTCTATCACCACGAAGTCTGCTGCGGCTTACAAGGTACCAACTCGGACGCAGAGGTTCTTCAATATTCCTTTGGGCATAATGTTGACGCTGGAGCCAAAGTCATAGAGTGCTTCTGGGAAGTCCACCATGCCGATGGAGTTCGCGATGACGGAGCGTCCTGGATCGTCTCTCTTGACCGGCAAAAGGTCAGTGATTACTTCCACAACGGGGTTACTCCAGTAGTTACGTCCTCAAGCATCTCAGGGCAGTGATTGCCTGAGTGTCCAGTATCTCCAGTGTGTTTGTGCTCATAGATCTAGGTTCTTCACTTGGTGGAGTCTGGGAGTTCTCAAAGTCCTTCATAATTTACTCGAAGTGTACCTGCTCATAGAGACAAGGCAGAGATCAAGTGCATGGGCCCTGTTGGTGGAATACACCAACAGAACCAAAAGTGTATTTCTTCTTCTCTGACCTTAAGCATAGTGAGCAAGACAAAGTTGATGGATAATAAGATCATGAGTATAACATTTAAAACATTTGTCAGATCAGATCGCTCAACCTAATGGAAACATAATCTATCTATACTTATGTTTTTTTATATATATATCTTCCAAAGATTGAGTGTGCAACATTTTAGTTCATATGATTAGGAGTGTGGGATCACAAAGGTGGAAGGACTAAACATATTGAATCGATTGGGTTGGTTAATCTAGAGTTGTAAATCATACATGTTTGTCTCTTTTATTTATGTGAACGCCAGAACCAAGGAGAAGCTTATAGAAGTGATAGTCAAGTACCTTAAGATGTTACTTGAAGAGTGATGGTACAGTATCACCTTGTGGAAGCTTTCCTCTCTTAGCGGTTGTGCATCGTGTTTGTGGCACCCTCCATGGATCATCTCTTGTGAGCTATGTCTTCCTTATGTAAATTGTTAAACTTCATGTGTCTCTCTCTTTGTCACCAATGTGAGTTTATCTCAGGACTTCCCAGGTCGATATTGAAAGTTTTCCTGCAGGGGTTAGTCCAACAAAATATCCAATATCTACTATAGTATACTATCGGCTCAAAGATCAACCTAGACACCATGTCTAATTTGATTTAGGAGGGAATTTTAACCTAAGCATCATGCTTAATTTAAAATCCTTTGGAAGTAAGATCATCATTCCTAAACTAAGCACCATGCTTAATTAAGAGATAAATGAAACTACTCCAAACCTAGACATATACTAAAGCAAATAAAGGTAGCATGAGAGCATTTATAGAGTTCTACTCAAGTGGAGATGAAGTAGTGTGATTAGTATTTAACAAATTGAGCATGTCTCAAAGGTAGGGACAACCAACATAGCAACATGGCAAATGATGTTTTTATGTAAAGTACTCCCCCAAGCTTGAATTTTTGCAAAATTCAAGTTTGGATGAATTTAATTCAATGTTGTATGATGATTGGTTGGACATACCTTGTGCTTGTCATTCATCCGATCTTCTTGCTCCAATCCTGGAAAGGTTAGTGACAAGAATACCCAAAGGAATATTTTTACAATTATCCTTATATGCTCAAAACACAAGGTAATGTTGCAAATAATTAAAAGCTCATGTTATGATCTGATCAGTGCATGTTTTAGGACACTAAGCTTGTCCTTGGGAAACCATCAATTTATGTCAGTGAAGTGGTTTCCCCTCCAACGCTGACCTATATCGAGATCAACTCAACGAGATCTGCAATATTTAATATAGACATATGCATCGACAACCGTCCTTTTAAAGTTTTTATAAATAGAAAGGAAGAGGGGGTTGGAGATCTCGAATGTGGTGATGTTGGAGAGACCAATGGATTGTGAAGATGTTGCATATGAGCATGGAGTAAATGGAGTGGCTATAAAATATATTCCATGCTCATTAATGCTTAGAGTGAAATCCATGTGGTATGGTGAAAATGGTAAGGTGAGTGTGGTAAAAAAGGAAAAGAAAAAGGATACACGGACGACTTGGTTCGAAACTAGCACAGCTACCGTTCCCCGGCAATGGCGCCAGAAAGCTTGTTGGGTATTTTAAACGCAAACAGAAAAATCCGCAAGCGCACGGATACCGATGTAGCCTTCACCCGGGAGTATTCCAGAGTATCGATTTTCCACAGGGAACGTGAGTGTACTAATTAAGATCCAAGATCGCCCAAGGATAACTATATAATTATTTTTGGTGGGAAGAGAGGAAGTTTCCTGAGAGTTCTCTAGTTGATCTAAGAATCAAGAATTACTTCAAGATTATCTATATCGGGACATCAGAGCACTAACCACAGAAAGAGATGAGAAGGGGGCTAGGAAGGTCTGACTACGGTCCTACAAACACCGATCCGAACGTGGTGGAATACGTCGACCGTTAGGGCTGTCACTACCCTAGGGCTACCACAACAATCCGTGGGATTGGGTGCAATTCCAGGTAATCGCAAGACTAAACACCACGTTTAATCTATTAATTACTACTCTAATGTTTCAAAGATTAGAGCACTTGATGCAAGCGGGAATCCAATAAATAACTTGAATGTAAATAAAAGTAATTAGAGAACTCAGGAGTTATGAATTGAAGAACCTGGAGAACGACGAAGAACGAACCAGTTGCTGCAAAAGTACAATGTTGAGGAAGATCCGATAGATCCGGCTCCTCCTCCGCTCTCCTCTTCTCTCTCCCTATTTTCTTGATTACAACTAGAACTTACTAGAACTAGAACTAGAATAACTAGAACTAGAACTAGATGAACTAGAACTAGATCTAGATGAACTAGAGGTAGAACAAGAAGAACTAGAGGGATCCTCTCTACTTGGATGAAGAATTGAAACCCTAACTTTGATTCTGTAGAAGAGGTATGATCTCCAGGGGCCAGGGGGGTCTGGTTTTATAGTCCCTTCAAGTGAATCTGGGCTGTCGGATCAAACCGACATTGATCGTGTGGTTTTCCTTGAAGTATTAGGTCGGTGGAGCATGATCCCCGAACTTCACCCTGATTGGTCCAGGGGGGAGGGCGAGCGCCCTCAGGACTAGGGCGGGCGCCCAGTGCCTGAGCCCTCTCGGCCTCCGCTTCGGTCCCGTGGCTTCTGGAGTCTTCTAGATGGTAGATAATTGTGCGGCACGTTAATATCTCTATGTAAACCCGACGTGTGGGCCTTTCTTCCGTATTTCCTGATAACCCCCTGCAGAAATAGACAAACACCAAAACTTGTGGAATTCTGTCAGATAAAACCCTAAGTCTAGGTGTTGGTTGCATTTGGATCCTTTTCTATGATTAATTGATGGTTAAATATGAGCATTAAGGACCGTCAACACAAGGGCGCCTGCCCTGCTCCCTCTTGCTCCTATAAATAGCCACCTTCTACCTCCATCTTCTTCACACAAGCACTCTAGAAAACCACACAAGTATCAGTTTCCAGAAAGAGCTCTTGTAGTGAAGAGAGGAGAGAGTAGAGAGAAAGAGAAGATTGGAAAAGAAGTTGATAGAGAGTGAATGTCACTTAGCAAGTAGTGATCCCGTTGTCTAAGCGGAAGTAAAAGTTGTTTAGGGGGAGGTTCTGCTAAAATAGAAAACTTATCTTGAACGACTAACCCCTGGACTACTGACATTCCGGACAGCTGACCACTAACATTTTCTCTCACAATTTCCACTAGTTGTGCTTTTGCCAAGTTTTGTTTACAGGATGTTTAAGAAGGTGAGGAATGCAGGGAAGGCTCTCAAGAACATTGGTACAAGGAGTTCAGCTCGACACTCCTCACAGCCATCAGAGATGAGCGTCGACCCGACACCCACACAAGCTCCATCATCCTCATCAGGTCAGCAAGTTAAGGTCCTTCTCAAGATAGGAGACCTAGGACTGAAGACCCGAAGAGAGAAGGAAGTCTATCAGCAGTTGAAGAACAAAGATTTCATTCACACCCCTACTATCGATCCAATCTTACTACAAGGAACAGGTATGGACACTGAATTTGACTTAATTTTCCAGATGATAGGCTGGACAAATTTTTGGAATATAACTGAGCTAGGTTCTCGTCTTCTCACCCTCGAATTTCTTTGCACTTTACAATACTATGAGGGGGGAATTGTTTTTTGGATGTTCAAACAGGAAATTATGTTGTCTTGGAGAGAGCTGAGCGACCATCTTGGTTTCTCTTCAAGATGCATCCTGAACATTGACTCCGATTTACCTAACTTTGAGAGACACCAGTTTTGGAGAGAAATATCTAGAGATAATTTTTATAGTCAAGCCCGAACCAGTGACATGGAACACCCTACTCCTAGGATGTTCCACAAATGGCTTAGGTACAATCTTTTCTATCGTGATGATATTAGGAAAGTAAGAGTAGGAGATTTACAACTTTTATATGCTGCTATTAATAAAGTACCTACTTCACCTGTTACACTTTTGGTTTCACATTGGTTTAGTGTACCTAGTCTTCAGGGACCAGTAGGATGTACTTCACTTATCACTCGTCTAGCCATTAATCTTCACTTACTAGAAAACTCGTCATTGGACTTCATAGATGAATTAAGAATTTACCATGGCTATGACACATTTAGACAAGCTCGGATGTTAAAGAAAGAGGGGAATATAATATATATGCTATATGATGATAAAGGCAAGATTCGGTTACCTAACCCGAACCTTGGCCTATACGTTGTCCAAAATTTTTTGATTGAGATTTCAGCAACACCAGTGAACCAGAGAGCTCCACAGCGAGTGGCATCTGAAAGGATGACCACCCATCGAGAACGCACCTGGTATGGAGCTGATCCTGGACTAGAAGAAGCAGCGCACCTGCATTATTGCGATTACAACCCCCGAGTCCTTCGAGACCCATGGGTTCGTCATGCGCAACCACAAGAGCCAACAGAGGAGACATGGCCGGAGAGCCAAGATCACCAGTGGACAAACCTGCCTTTCCATACGGGCAGGTAATCCACTGACCCATATGGAGCTTCAGGATCCAGACCTCCGCCCCAATTTGATGCAGGACGATACTCCGATGCCTCCTACGCCTTCACGATTGACTACTATCAAGAGGCCGGTGCTTTCTTCACTCGTACCGACAACACTCTCCTCGACATCCAGAACACGCAAGCAGAACATGGAAGACTCCTGGAAGAGCAACAAAAATGGAACCAGGACCATGCCGCTGCAGTAGAAGAGCTGAGACAAGATACAACAACAATGAATGACAACATCACAACTATGATGCGGCTCTGGAACATCGGGTAAGACCGACGTCAACATCCAGCTTGGGGGAGTTCCTCCCCAATTTATCAAGTAAGTTTTTATTTGCTCTTCTTATTTATTCTTTTCTATTTTAGTATTTTATCTTAAAAGGAAAAAACCTAGAAAACCCAATAAATATTTTCTTGCTTTAATCTACTGCATTCTATAAACATGAAAACAAAATAAAAAGAGTGTGTAGATAAGTGTGCTTTATTTTCCTGCTAAGTTTAATCTCTAGAAAAAACAAAAAGACCAAAAAGATGCATGATGGAAATGATGAACAGTTGCTCTGTTTGCTTACTTACAAGTACCTAGCTTTTACATTAGAGTTCTTCCAGGAATTACTAAAACTGAATTTACTATCTTTGGGAAGCATAAAACTAAAGTCTAGGTAAGAGAAAGACATGATATAAAGTTGAGCTACTGTTTATCTTGTTCCTACTACACTAAGTTCTGGAGATTTATTTTGAAAACTTGCAAATCACATGATGAGTTCCTAGCATAACCATCTACCTACCACAGCCATACTTGCTATAACATCTTTTACTATATTTACATTGAGTTTGATCGAGCTGTGTAGACCCTTAGGAGCTTTTCATGTGGTTAAATTAAGATATTCACTTGCACACATCTACTACACCATCCATCACCACTCATTAAAATTGCTAAAAATATTATCACTCACTGTCCCAAATATTGTTATTCTCTCTCTCTAAAAAGATTCAATGCAGAAGAGGCATGGGTTATGCTAAAATATGCGAGGAAATAAAAAGGGGCAAGTGCCCGGAACCTCGGAAAAGAAAAAAAAGAGTGAGACGAGAGGTAAAAATGGACAAGTGTCTGGAGTAGAATTAGGGGTACAAAGATGCCCGCTTGAGCGGAAAAAATGGACAAGTGTCCGACAGTAGAATTAGGGGTGTCTACTACCCACCTGAAAAAAAAAGAAAAAGAGATGGCCCATGTTCTCCCAAAGCAAAGATCAAAGAAGAGGAGAAATAAGCAATATGAGGAGAATTGAGAACTAAGTTTTATTATCGCTTGTATATCTTCACCATCACTATCATTTACTCCATCACACATGCACATCTTGATTTAATTATATGCTGAGTTCCTTTGGATCCATGGCTCGATTAGACAACATATGTATTAGCTGTTTTTCACTCCTATGAGCTCCACTTAAATATTCCATTAGCTATAGGTAAGTGATATTTTGGTAAGGATCCACAAATACCACATATAGAGAGATTTGAGAGAATCATTGCTGGGAACTCTGAGTTTTATTTTGAAAATTTATGAAAAACTCTGGAACAAAGGTGAAGTATAGACAGGAGGAATAGTGCTTGACTTAATTATTTTGTCTTTTGATTACTTAACACTTAGGTACAGGTACTAAACTTCATGACACTTCACTCTAATCTGGAAGAATTTTATATAAAAGCATGTGTGCCTGTCAGGAAAGAAAACATCGAAGCAACTCCTGATCCATCTAAGTTTAGCTGTTTGCTCAGGGACGAGCAAAGGGTAAGCTTGGGGGAGTTTGTTGACGGTCCTTAAGTACTAAAATTAATAATCAAATAAACATGAAAAAGGATCAATATGAAACAAACATCTAGAATTAGGGTTTTATCTGACAGAATTCTACGAGCTTTGGTGTTTATCTATTTCTGCAGGGGGTTATCAGAGAATATGGAGAGAAGGCCCACATGTCATGTTTACAACGAGATAATTACGTGCCGCGCAATTTTCCTCAATCTAGAAGAATCCAGAAGCCACGGGAACGAAAGAGAAGGGAATCGGGCTCGGGGGCAGGGCGCCCGCCCACCCCCCTTGGGCGCCCGCCCAGGCCAGGAGTCCAATTAGGACTCTGCTTCGGGGCTAAACTCCACCGACCTAAAGGATCAATCTAAACCATACAATCTATGTCGGTTTGATCCAATGGCTCACGTTCACTTGAGGGGACTATAAAACCAGACCTCCTGGCCCCTGGAGGAGAAGAGAAGAAATCATTATTCAGAGGTAGCCATCAAAGTTAGGGTTTAGAGCTTCTCTCCCACAGAGAATTAGAATTAGCTACTCCCTAATCCTTCAAGTTTAGAGGTTTGATTGGATAGCAATTAGAGAAGTAGAGCACTATGCTCTGGATTCGGATCTTCGGTAATAAAGATTGGTATTATTCATATCTTTCTCTAATTGTTTGTTCTAATCGCATTATATCTCTAATTATTATGTTCTTAGTTTGTTCTAGTTCTATATTTGATATAGTTCTAATTGATAATGAGTTTATGTATAAGTTTGCAAAGCGCTTAGCTCTTGACGCGAGGGAGTTAGGTGATAGATCACATGTGAGCGTGGTGCTTAGATGTTATTTATCTGCAAATGTATCCTATTGGTCGGGTCGTGTGGTAGTTCACGATAGTGACAGCTTCGTTGATTCTTATATAGTCCACCCTCCGTTGATAGGTCAGGCAGAACCGGTATTGTGGAGTAAGTCATGCGATGCTCTGATTTACTTTATCAATGTTCCTTATACATGAATGAAGAGTCTTTTATGCTATATATGATCTTGTAGATAACTAGAGTAGATTATGACTTAGTAGTTAGTAGATAACTTAGAATCCATTCTCTAGCTAATCCAACATCACCTACATATATGAGGAGTAGTCTATTTTCTAATCACTGTGTTATCTACCCATGAACTTATACTTTATTATCATTATCTTTATGGTTTACCCCCTACTAAAGAAAATGACTGTGTGACGAGTTTCTCATTAGTAATCATGTTCTTGCAAGTTTATCTCTAGTCTATGCCTTGATAGATTTTGCCCCTTGATTTAATTTCATCTTCCTTAGATCCCTAGAGCAAAATTATAAATAACGATACCTGGAATACTTATCCTGGTGAAATGCTACAATGAGGTGTTTTATCTGTGCGCTTGCGGATAGAATAGATTATTTTCTAGAGAGCCTTTATATTTATAAATACCTTTGTACAGTCTGACGCCATGCTAGGGATGACAACCTAGTATCTAAGTGGTGTTAGCTAGTGTCAACACGGTCCTTCTGGATGTATAACTTATCAAGACTAGATCCATCATACATACCTGAGGTCCATAGGTTTGTTGATGCTGCTAAGAACCATGCTTTGAGAACAAAGACGAAGCACATATATTGTCCATGCATCGACTGCAGAAATATTAATATTTTTGAAGATACTGAAGCAATCATTTCTCATCTGGTATGCCGAGGATTTATGAAGGATTACTTGATTTGGACAAAGCATGGAGAGGGTAGCTCGGCACCTTATACAATTGGGGACCCTGCGAATATATATTGACGTCGACGGTCTAGACATGCCTGATGAAGGATTTCAGTTTTTGCACGACACACACCAAAGTGAACATGTTGTGCCAAATGTTACTGCTGGTGGTTTTGCTGGGAGAAATGCTCATGACAGAACTCATGTCTTACCAAATGATACAGCCGCGGAAGATTTTGAATTCTTAGAGGCAATGTTGCATCGTCATACTAAACCATCAATGTTATTAATGAAAGGGATGGAGGCCTTGAAGAAGGTGGCTGAAGAGCCTCTATATGATGAGTCCAAGGGTTGTACCAAAGAGTTCACGACGCTGAGATCTGTGCTAAAACTACTGATGGCAAAAGCCAGGTATGGTCTGTCTGATGTTGGATTCGATATGTTCTTAAGTATTATCAGAGACATGCTTCCCAAGGAGAACAAATTGCCTGCTAACACGTACCATGCAAAGAAGCTGATCAGTCCGCTCACTATGGGTGTCGAGAAGATCCATGCGTGTAGGAATCATTGTATCCTATATCGCGGTGATGAATACAAGGACTTGGATAAGTGTCCAAAGTGTGGTGCAAGTCGGTATAAGACAAATAAAGACTATCGACATGAGGATTGTGCTGCCTCCATGTGTACAGCAGGGAAGAAGCGAAAGAAGACCCAAAAGAAGACCCAGCAGAGTTCAAAACCCACCAGCAAAGATAAAGAAGAGGTTGATTATTATGCGCAGAAAAAGATTCCTGCTTTAGTGATGTGGTACCTTCCAGTGGTAGATCGACTGAGGAGTTTGTTTGCTAACCCTGACGATGCAAAACTTATGAGTTGGCATGCTTCGGATGAGCACAAAAATGATGGCAAGCTTCGCCATCCAGCCGATGGAAAGCAGTGGCAAGATTTTAATGAGAACCATCAAGACTTTGCCAGCGAACCAAGAAATGTTAGGTTTGCACTGAGTACCGACGGAATGAATCCATTTGCTGAGAGGAGCAGCAAGCACAGCACATGGCCGGTGATTCTCACCATCTAAAACCTTCCTCCATGGTTGATGTAGAAGCGAAAATACCTTTTGCTAACCATACTTATCTCTGGACCAGTCCAACCTGGAGTTGACATGGATGTTTTCTTGGAGCCCTTAATGGAGGAGATGAAAATGTTATGGATACAAGGTGTTGAAATGATGGACGAGTATCGCAAAGATTCATTCACACTAAGAGCAATTATTTTTGTTACAATCAATGATTACCCTCCTCTCTTCACATTGTCAGGGCAATTCAAGGGAAAGGTTGGTTGTGTGGTGTGCATAGATGGAACCCATTATGTGTCCCTTAATGCATCTAAGAAAATAGTGTACATGAGGCATAGACGCTTCTTATCAAAAGGGCACAGGTACCGCATAAAAAAGATGGATAAGTACTTCAACAATAATGATGAAAGGAACTCAGATGCACCATCAGGTAATAGCAAAGGCCAGAGAGTTTTCAAAATAGTGAGCAACATCAACTTTGTGTTCGGAAAGAAGACAAAGGATGGAAAACCAAGAAAGGATGTCAAACCAACTCCAGGGGCAACATTCAAGAAGAAGTCCATTTTCTTCGAGTATTTGCCATACGGGAAAGAATTGGACATACGACACGCGATCGATGGTATGCACGTCCAGAAGAACGTGTTTGAAAGCCTAATTGGCACATTGCTGGATATCAAGACGAAGACAAATGAAGGACTCAATTCACGCTTCGACATGGTACAGTTAGGTATAAAAAAAGAGCTTCATCCTGTTCTTCAAGAAAATGGAAAGTACCATCTCCCAGCAGCAAGCTACAACCTCAGCATAGATGAGAAACATGTGATGTGTGAGTGGTTGAAGAATTTGAAAGTCCCCTCTGGATTCTGCTCTAGTATACGAAGTATTGTGTCAATGAAAGACCTTACACTCACCAACTACAACTCACATGATTATCATGTAATGCTGACTACTTTCCTCCCTATTGCAATAAGGGCTATCAATCCAGTGTTCTTGAAGATGGCAGTCACACGATTGTGCTATTTTTTCAATAAGGTCACACAAAAGGTAATTGACCGTGATGAGTTAGAATCCCTTCAGGAATTCGCAGTGGAGACAGTGTCACAGTGAGATGTGTTTTCCCCCATCATTTTTGATATCATGGTGCACCTTGTGGTGCACTTAGTTCCTCAAATACAAGCATTGGGTCCCATCTACCAGCATGAAATTTGGACGTACGAGCGTTTTATGGCAATAATAAATGGCTATGTATCCACTCGTGCTCGTCCTGAGGCATCCATGATAGAGGGGTACTGTACTGAAGAGGCAATTGAGTCCGGAGGACCCTTCTGCAATAGTGTCCTGAAAGACCAGGTCGCAATAGGTTTGCCTCCATCAAGGCATGAGGGTAGGCTGCATGGAAGTGGGAGGATTGGACGGAAATCATTCATCCCGCCAGATTACAATACAGTCCTTGAGGCACATCACAGCATCTTACATCAGCTCTCGATAATGGAGCATTTGCTCGGTCAACACTTGAATGAGCTTCGAGAACATAATCCTGGGCAAACGAATGATTGGATAATGAGGGAACACAAGAAACAATTATACACATGGCTAAGGGAGCAGGATATTCCATGTGGGAAACAATTGAGGAACAAACCATCAAGGCTTTGGCATCTGCACGCTAAGTGACAACATGGCAAACCTATGACATAAGTGGATTCACATTTTATACCAAATCCAAGGATAAAAAGAGCATGACACAAAATAGTGGTGTTCGATGCGAGGCCATAGACGACGAAACTGGTGATATTATTACATACTTTGGCTTCATCGAGGACATATGGGAACTAGACTATGGTACATTTCGGATCCCCGTGTTTCGATGTCAATGGGTAGAAGATAAACATGTCACAGTGATAATTATGGGGTCAGAGTTCTTGATCTAAGTAAAGTGGGATACAAAGATGACCCGTGGATCCTTGGTAACCGTGCTGCACAGGTGTTCTATGCTGAACACATCCTTTCTAAGAATGAGAAGAAAACTACTGACAAGCTGAAGCATGTAGATTTTCTAGGAAAGCAACAAGCAATAGGAGTTGATGGTGTAGCGGATCTAGATGATTTTAACCAGTTCAGCGACATGTCCATCTTTGTGGATGACTATCCTGCTAAGATAAGAAATGTTGAGCGAAGCATCTCACAAAGTTCTTTGCCTTGGATGCGCGCTGATGGACAAGGAAGAATAGTAACTGCCTAGATTGTAATTGTCATTCATCATGTAAACTCTAGTCATCATGTAATCTCACTCAAATTTATGAAACTATATGTGAGACCTTTCGATTTAGAACTACACTTTGGTAACGCTTTGTCAAATAATGTTACAAATATAGAAAAATTATATTACAAATAATGTAGAAACAATATAATCATATTATAATATAGATTAAATATATGATACAAATATATTTTACATTAAAAATAATGTAGAAACAATGTAATTAACAAATAATGTAGAAACAATATAATATACAAATTATTTTACATTATGTTACAAATAATATATAACACTAAAAATTAAAAATAAATTTAGAAACAATATAATCATATTATAATATGAATATACAAACAATATATAACACTAAAATTAAAAAAGAAATTTATCTACAATATAATCATATTATAATATGAATATACAAACAATATATAACACTAAAATTAAAAAAGAAATTTATCTACAATATAATCATATTATAATATCAATATACAAACAATATATAACACTAAAATTAAAAAAGAAATTTAGAAACAATATAATCATATTATAATATCAATATACAAACAATATATAACACTAAAATTAAAAAAGAAATTTAGAAACAATATAATCATAATATAATATCAATATACAAACAATATATAACACTAAAATTAAAATAGAAATTTAGAAACAATATAATTGAAAATCATTTCTACTGGCGGCTCTTCTAGCAAACCGTCTGTAGAAATGCTTTTCTACAGGCGGTTGGCTAGAAGAGCCGCCAGTAGAAATGATTTTCAATTATATTGTTTCTAAATTTCTATTTTAATTTTAGTGTTATATATTGTTTGTATATTGATATTATATTATGATTATATTGTTTCTAAATTTCTTTTTTAATTTTAGTGTTATATATTGTTTGTATATTGATATTATAATATGATTATATTGTTTCTAAATTTCTTTTTTAATTTTAGTGTTATATATTGTTTGTATATTGATATTATAATATGATTATATTGTAGATAAATTTCTTTTTTAATTTTAGTGTTATATATTGTTTGTATATTCATATTATAATATGATTATATTGTAGATAAATTTCTTTTTTAATTTTAGTGTTATATATTGTTTGTATATT